>NC_058133.1:278551110-278599742 GCF_016433145.1 Gracilinanus agilis | reverse complement strand
GGCCCTTAAAAAGGCAAATTTAAAAATTATAAGCTTTCTTTCTTTCCCCTCTCTATCTTATTTACCTTTTCATGTTTCTCTTGATTTTTGTGGTTGGATATCAAACTTTCCATTTAGCCCTGGTCTTTTCTGTGCAAATATCTGGAATTCTTCAATTTTGTTGAATGCCCATACTTTCCCCTGGAAATATATAGTCAATTTTGATGGGTAGTTGATCCGTGGTTGCAGGCCCAGCTCTCTTGCCTTTCTGAATATTGTATTCCAAGCCTTGCGATCTTTTAGCGTGGAGGCTGCCAGATCCTGTGTGATCCTGATTGGTGCTCCTTGATATTTGAATTGTCTCTTTCTGGCTTCTTGTAAGATTTTTTCTTTTGCTTGAAAGCTTTTGAATTTGGCAATAATATTTCTAACCATTTTTTTCTCTGGATAGAATGTAGTGGGTGTTCTATGAATCCTTTTGATGTCTATATTGCCCTCTTGTTGTAGTACTTCAGGGCAATTTTGCTGAATTATTTGTGTTAGTATGGAGTCGAGGTTTCTATTAATTTCTGGTTTTTCTGGAAGACCAATTATTCTCAAATTGTCTCTTCTAGACCAGTTTTCTTGGTCTGTCACTCTCTCATTGAGATATTTCATGTTTCCTTCTATTTTTTCAGTCTTTTGACTTTGTTTTATTTGTTCTTGTTGTCTTGAGAGATCGTTAGCTTCTAATTGCTCAATTCTAGCCTTTACGGATTGGTTTTCGGCTCTAATCTTCTGGTTTTCAGCCATAATCTTCTGGTATTCCTTTTCAATCTGGTCATTTCTGATGTTCAATTTGCTTATCAGTTCATTTGGTTTCTGAGCCTCACTTTCCAATTGCAAGATTCTACCTTTTAAACTGTTATTTTCTTGCCAGAGCTCTTCCATTTTCCTCAAAAAATCTCAGTTTTGAACTCTTCCATAGCTTGTGAGGAGTTTTCCTTATTTGAGGAGGGTCCGGATGCTTGTTTGTTCTCCTCCTCTGTTTGCTCGGTTGTCTGGATTTTCTCTGTGTAAAAGTTGTCGAGTGTTAAAGACTTCTTTTTCTTGTTCTTAATCTTTCTCTTCTGAACTTCCTGAGACTGGGTAGTCATCGTTAGCCCAGCAGTTTCTCAGGTTTAACCTCGCTCTCCGGGTTGTCCGCGGTCTTTTGGCTCCTGAGGTCTGAGTTCTGGTTTTTTCCAAGGTCAAGCCCCGTGGTGGACCCCCTTGCTTGATCCTCTACCGGAGGTTTCTTTACAAGTCTCAGGGCGCTGCTTCCACAGTCATATACCCGTCTGCACTGGTTCCCCACTCAGGGTTTCAGAGCTTTAGCTTGTTGCTGTGTCTGCCTCCACCCACACCTACGCCCGCGTCTGTGCTCTGAGTCTGCGTTCTGCTCCCGTGCTCAGGTTTGTGTGGTTTTTTTTATCTCTTTGGGGTCCTAAATTTTGCTGCTCTCAGGAACAGGACCTGGAGCTGCCAATGACTCGATGGGTGCCCCAAACTTGCTCTATTTCTTTTTAGCTGGCTTCGGCGCTATAGGTGTTGTGTGTGGAGGGCATGGGGGTGGGGTGGTTGCTCAGCCCACAATTTAGTGAGAGCTGTTTCACTCCTTTATAGTATGGAAATGCCTCGATTCCACGTACCTTCCACGCTGTGCCCTGTTGTGGGGTTCCTCCGTTCATCTGGACTTGTTTTTATGTCCCCTTGAGTTTTGTGTGTTTTGGTCAGGAGAGGTTAAGAGCTACTTCTTACTCTGCCTCCATCTTAACCTGGAAAATCTTTCTGATGGTTTTAAATGAATACTGTTTGTTATTTTGATGAAACGCCCTTCTAGTGCTATACTTTCTAATGTTTTTAATAGGAATGGGTGTTGTATTTTGTCAAAGGCTTTTTCTCCATCTATTGAGATAATCATGTGATTTTTGTTAGTTTGGTTATTGATATAATCAGTTATTTACATGGTTCTCCTAATGTTAAACCAACCTTGCATCCTTGGTATAAATTCCACCTGTTCATAGTGAATAATCCTTGTGACTTGCTTTTTGCTAATATTTTATTTAAGATGTTTGATCTATGTTCATTGTGGAGATTGGTCTGTATTTTTCTTTCTCTGTTTTTTATCTTCCTGGTTTGGGAATCAGTACCATATTTGTGTCATAAAATGAATTTGGTAAGATTCCTTTGCTTATTCTGTTGAATAATTTGTGTAGTATTGGGATTAGTTTTTCTTTAAATGTTTGATAGAATTCAGTTGTGAATCCATCAGGCCCTGTGGATATTTTCTTGGAGATTCCTTGATGATTTATTCAATTTCTTTTTTTGAGATGGGGTTATTTAAGTATTCTATTTCCTCTTTTGTTAATCTATGCATTTTATATTTTGTATGGTTTGTTCATTCTTTCTGTGGCAGCTAATATCCTTTTTTTTCTTCATGAATCCCTTGGAATTGGCCTGGATTCTTGCCTTGTTGAAAATAATTGAGTCATTCATAGTTGATCATCATACATTATTGTTGTTATTGTGTATAACATTCTCATGGTTCTGCTCACTTCACGTTGCATTACTTCATGTACATTTTTCAACGTACATGCATTTTCTTATGGTACAATATTATAATTTAGTACAACATTATAATCACATAGTACAACTTGTTCAGCTATTTCCCAATTGATGGACATTCTTTCAGTTTCCAGTTCTTTGTCACCATAAAATTACATTATGTAATTTGTATTTATGTTATATTATCATATTAATATAAGATATAATTACATTATTTCTATAAATTTTAGATATTAGACCTCTACCCATGAAGCTATTTAAAAAATTTGCCAAGTTTGATCTTTGTAGATTATCTCTTGTACTTAGGTTAAAAAGAGTTATAACATAACAACAGAGGGAGGAGACAGTCATGGGGTTTCCTAATCTTGAGTAAAGTTTTTATGGTCCAGAGAGGTTATTTGATAGTGGAGGGGGAGGTACCTAAGAATTGGTGAAACAAATGCAAGGTTGTGAGGAAAAATACATTGTGAAATTACTATAGTTATTAGACCTTGCATCATATACTGCTTATAATATGTGTTATCTTATTAGCAATCTAAAAACTGTTTTCCCAAAAATTCATTTTCAACCTTGGCTGTTTATTGTCCATTGGTATTCATCTCCTATTTCTTTTTTTTTTTAAACCCTTAACTTCTGCACATTGGCTCCTTGGTGGAAGAGTGGTAAGAGTGGGCAAAGGGGGTCAAGTGACTTGCCCAGGGTCACACAGCTGGGAAGTGTCTGAGGCCGGGTTTGAACCTAAGACCTCCTGTCTCTAGGCCTGGCTCTCAATCCACTGAGCTACCCAGTTGCCCCCTCATCTCCTATTTCTTAATGGAAGTCAGTGGAAAAAAATTTTATTCTTATTGAAATTCCCACTTGAAAAATGTAATTTCTGTTCTACAAGTCTGTTACCACATTTGTCACATTTTATATAATCTTTGATTTACTTTCCTTTAAAATGCAGAAATATGTTTGGAAGTCTTTTTGGCAAGTGTTTCAGATTATATGTACATTACCTGTCTTCTAAATAGAGCAAAGTTACTAATATTCATTAGAGAAGGGTGTCAAATTAACTACTGAAACATTGAAAACAATAGAGTTGTAGCCATGATTCATGGAAAATAAGCAAGGTCTTAGAGCATTCATGAGACTTGAGCAGATAAATATCCAAATGAAGACAGGACTGACTAGCACAGAAGGTAATTATCTTAGTCTAGAGAAAAATTCATGCTGTTAAGAAGAGAAATAGCACATGTAAGGACCAACTCTTTGTAACCAAGAAAGCACAGATTCTGAATTCAGAGTTAAGGAGTATGATATAATATAGATGCAAAATAAATACATTGTCATTTGTGGGGAAGAGAACCAACAATTATGGGAGGTGGGGTGGCTCTCATGAAAGGCCTAATGTAAAGGGTGCTGCTTAGGAGAAGTCAAAGTAAGCTAAGAATTCTTTAAATCACAATTGAGCAACATTGGGGAGTCATGTAGCAAAAGATAAGGAAATTAGAGCTGGATCACTGTGTGTCAGGCTCATTAAGTGGGTGATTTGACTATACCATAAAGTTTAGAACAGGAGATGTTGGAAAGAAAGTTTGGGTCCAGATTGTGAAGCTTGTCTTCCATATGTTCACTGAAAACATCTTCAGGGCAGCTGGAATGTTGATCTTATTGTTCTCTTATTCATATGTTATTTCTCTGTGGTTCATATAAAGAACATCTACCCTTCCCTTTCCCCCTCCCCTTCTAAAAAGATGATTGGATGGCTTTAAGAGAATGTGTTGTTGTTCCTTTTGTTATTATAGCACTGGATTCTGCAGTTAAATCACCTGTAATTTTTGGTCTTACTGAGCCACAAATTTCAAGATTAGTTAAAATAGCTGGAGTAATTAATTTTGCCACCTCCATATCTGCCTTTTAGTGTTACATTATTTAGTTTCTAATTATTTTTTAACCTATACTTCTATGATCCTTTATTAAATGCAATTTTTTTGCTGTATAGTCTGAAAAGGGTGTATTTAGTATTTATGCATTTGGTTGTGAAGGTTTTATTCCCTAATGCATGGTCACTTTTTATGAAAGTACCATATACAACTGAGAAAAGGTATATTCCTTTCTATTCCCATTTAGTTTTTTCCAAAGGTCTATCATATCTAACTTTTCTAAAATTCTCTTCATCTCCTTTACTTTTTTCCTATTTATCACATAGCTAGATTTATTTAGCTTTGAAAGTGGAAAGTTGTTTTATTGTCTACTTACTTCTGTAATTAACTTAATGTTTCCTTTAAGAATTTGGATGTTGTGCCATTTGGTCAATATTTGTTTAGTATTGATATTACTTGATTTTCTATGGCTCCTTTTAATAAGATGTAGTATTTCTGTTCTTAATTACGTTTAATTTTGCTTTTGCTTAATCTAAGATCATGATTGCTATCCCTGCCTTTATTGTGTCAGGTGTTACATAAAGATTTTGGAGGTCCACTCTTACCTCCCATTCTCACTAATTACATTTCACCCCTAATAATGATCAGCTTGCAAGAGCTGAATCTCCTATAGCTATTACTGCAACCACACTAATCAATGATTAGATTATCTACTCTGCAATATTTGTGCTATGTGTTCTTCCTAAATACCTCACAGATTAGTAAAAATTTGCTTCACCTCTTCATTTGCCCTTTTTCAGGGTGAGATGTGGAACAATTTTATTATATGAAAATAGCTTTCTGTGAGTTTCCCCTTTCCTAACCTCACAGTGTCTTAATACTCTGCCATTTTTCATATATAGTTTCCATGTTTTATTAATAGTCTGAATTAATTCAGAGCAATAAATTCACATTTAATAAAGGATCAGAGAAGCATAGATTCAAATTAATTAGAAATTAAATAATCTAACCCTAAAAGACAGGTATGGAGGTGGTAAAACTAATTACTCCAGCTGTTGTAACTAATCTTGACATCTGTTAATTTATTAATAATTTATTATTCATATGCAGTTTCCATGTTTTGTTGATAATAATAATAATTATTAAGAAAACCCAAGAATTAACATTATAGATAAGTCAGTTATTTGTAGGACTTTGTTCTGTTTTGGTTTTTGCTATATTACTTTTTGATGAATTAGAATGATGCTTTAAAATTCTATGGGAAACATCCTTGTGTAGTGGATAGAGCCCTAGAGCTGAAATCAAGACTTACCTTCTAATTTTGTCTCTAGTACTTATTATCTATTTGACCATGGGTTAGTCACTTATCCTCTTTAAATATTAGTTTCTTCATCTTTGAAATTAGAATAATATCTTATCTTTTTGACAAAGCAGGATATCTTGAGGAGACAGTGTATGTGAAATGTTTTGCAAATATATGTATAAAGTATTATTATAGTCATTATTAATTTATACCCTTAGTTAAATTATATCCTGGTATATGTCCACTTAACTCTTGGGATGTATTGTGAAAATCCTTCAAAACTGTCAAAACAAAATCTTTTTTTATTGTAATTTTAAAACAAAATGCCTACTGGACTAAAAAATTCATTGTTAGATAATTTAGCTCCCATAAATTTTTTATTAAGTTTCTAAAATAGAATTCTAAACAAAAAAATTGTTAATAATGTTTATTTTTGTTATGGTGTTTTAAAGGATGGGGGAGAATGAATCGGGTATTAACAAACCACATTTGAGGGGATATTGTATCTCTTGTATTCCAAACAAGTTGGAATTTTCTAACCTCATGATATCTGTGGTGATCTCTTCTTAACTTGTTTTATATCAACCTTATCAGTCATATATATTCATTAAATGAGGTCAGTGTTTCCTTTTTGCACAAAGCAGGTAAAATCATATGGTTGTATGTGGTTGGAAGGAGTATAAATTCAAGAGTAGTGATAATTTACATGTGTTTATGACTGTCTCATTGCTCTAAGCAGCCAAACATAACCAAACTTCTCCATTTTTTCCCCTCCCTAAACACAGTGGGTAATTTGGGCTGGTCAAATATTGGATCATGATGACATAAACAGTATGATGTCTGTATTTGCATGTGCTGTCTAGTGCCAGTGTGGATGACTAGAGTGCACATTAGGCCGCAAGCCTGGTATTCACTCTAATTATAATTATGAGAAATACCTTGGAACTGTAGTGATAGTTACCATATAAATATCCAGTTAAATATGTGGGTAGAGGAAAAAGAAAAGCTATTTCTTTTAGAAGGAAAAGTCATCCAGGGCCTTACACCAAGTGATAGTCACATACTGTCCATTCCAAAGTAATGTCAATTACCTGAGGTAGGAAAAAGACTGAAAAGCCAGAACTAATAAAAAAAAAAGTAACTGAGACCACACCAATTATTTAACCACAGTATCCAGAATAATTTAACCACATTAGAGTTGAAGCCAGCAGTAAGTACTGAAATGTTGAAATCTACTAAAGCATCTAAAAAGACACACATGGCACTAAAGAAATGTTTCTTTGTCCTTAGTTTCTGTTTGGTTCCTGGATAACCCATGGGTAAGATTTTTTGGGGGGACTTGTCTTCTTGAGGTCTGGGGTGGAACTGGTTGTTGATCCTGCCTGCTGCAAAAAAGACCAAGCAGTCTTCCTTTATTTCTTTCCCTTGGGATCCCTTTGATTAAAACATAAATCACATCTTTCCTTATTTTCCTTAATCAGAACTTTTGCATTTTAAAAACAGGTTATTGGAGTACAGTGTACTGTCTTCTCTTTTCTCCTACTTAACAGTCAGCTTCTCCTCCAGATTTCACCCTCCAGCCATCTGCTCTTCTCTCTTTATTCTACTTCACTTGGTAATCTCATCAGTTTCCATGGATTTAATTACCATCTTGATGCTGATGATTCTTAAATCTACTTATCTTACCTGTTACTTCTCTGTTGACTTTCAGCCTTGAATCCCCAACAGCCTTTTAAATATCTCAAGCTGGATTCTGGTAAAACTATTAAACACAACATATTTGAAACAGAACTCATTATCTTTCCTTGTAAACACTTTCTCCTCCCTATCTTCCCTATTTTGTAGTGGGCAACACTATCCCCCACACCCTTAGGTTTGTAATCTATGTATCATCCTCAGCTCTTTACTGCCTTTTACCCTTCTTATCTTTCTGTTGCTGAAGCCTTTTAATTTTACCTTTTTAATATCTTTCTTATAATTCATTTATTAATTAATTAATTTGTAAATTTTTTTTGCATGGTTACATGATTCATGTTATTTCCCTCCCCTCCTATCTCCCCTTTCCCTGAACTGATGAGCAGTTCCACTGGCTTTTACATGTACCATTGTTCAAAACCTTTTTCCATATTATAAATATTTGCATTAGGGTGATCTCATAGAGTCTATATCCCCAGTCATATCCCCATTGACCCATGTGATCAAGCAGTTGTTTTTCTTCTGCATTTCTACTCCCACAGTTCTTTCTCTAGATGTGGATAGTGTTCTTTTTCATAAGCCCCTCAGAATTGTCTTGGATCATTGTATAGTAGATATTGCTAGTAGAAAAGTCTGTTACATTTGATTGTGCTGTAATGTATCCATCTCTGTGTATAATGTTCTCCTGGTCCTGCTCCTTTCACTCTGCATCAATTCCTGGAGATTGTTCCAGTTCACATGGAATTCCTTTAGTTCTTTACTCCTTTCGGAACAATAGTATTCCATCACCATCAGATACCACAATTTGTTTAGTCATTCCCCAATTGATGGACACCCCCTCATTTTCCAATTTTTTTGCCAACACAAAGAGCTCTATGATAAACAATTTTGTACAAGTCTTTTTCCTTATTATCTCTTTGGGCGTACAAACCCAGCAGTGGTATGACTGGGTCAAAGGGTAGGCAATCTTTTAGAGCCCTTTACACATAATTCCAAATTGGCCTCCAAAATGGTAGAATCAATTCATAACTCCACCAGCTGTGTATTAATGTCCCAATTTTGTTACATCCCTTCCAACATTTATCACTTTCCTGTGCTGCCATATTGGCCAGTCTGATATGTGTAAGGTGGTACCTCAGAGTTGTTTTAATTTGCATTTCTTTAATCAGGAGGGATTTAGAACACTTTTTTATGTGCTTTTTGATAGTTTTGATTTCATCATGTGAAAACTCACTATTCATGTCCCTTGACCATTTGTCCATTGGGGAATGGCTTGATTTTTTGTAAATATGACTCAGTTCCTTATATATTTGGGAAATTAAACCTTTGTCAGAGAATTTTATTGTAAAAATATTCTCCCAGTTTGTTGCTTTCCTTCTAATTTTGGTTGCATTGGTTTTGTTTGTACAAAAACCTTTTAATTTCATGTAATCAAAATTATTCATTTTAAATTTTGCAACATTCTCTATCTCCTGCTTCCTCTTAAATTCCTTCCTTTCCCATAGATCTGACAGGTATACTATTCTATGCTCACCTAATTTATTTATGATTTCATTCTTTATATTTAAGTCATTTACCCATTTTGAATTTATCTTGGTATATAGGGTGTGAGATGTTGATCTAAACCTAATTTCTCCCATACTGTTTTCCAATTTTCCCCAGTTTTTTTCCAATAGTGGGTTCTTGTACCAGAAGCTGGGATCTTTGGGTTTACACTAGCTTGCTAAGGTCATTTATTCCTAGTCTATTCTATTGATCCACCCTTCTGTCTCTTAGCCAGTACCATATTGTTTTGATGATCTTGGCTTTATAGTACAGTTTAAGATCTGGTACTGCTAGACCTCCATCCTTCACATTTTTTCATCAGTTCCCTTGATATTCTTGATCTTTTGTTCTTCCAAATGAAATTTGTTATTCTTTTTTCTAATTCTATTAAAAAAAAGTTTTTTGATAGTTTGATAGGTATGGCACCGAATAAGTAAATTAATTAATTTGGGTAGGGTTGTCATTTTTATTATATTAGCTCATCCTACCCATGAGCAATTAATGTTTTTTGTATAATTGTTTATATCTAGTTTTATTTGTGTGAAAAGTGTTTTGTAGGTGTGTTCATATAATTCCTGAGTTTGTTTTGGCAAATCAATTCCCAAATATTTTTTATTGTCTCGAGTGATTTTTAAATGGAGTTTCCCTTTCTAACTCTTGCTGCTGAGTTATGTTGGAAATATATAGAAATGTTAATGATTTACATGGGTTTATTTTCTATCCTGCAACTTTGATAAAGTTGTTGATTATTTCTACCAGCTTTTTGGCTGATTCTCTATGATTCTTTAAGTAGATCATCATAACATCTACAAAGAGTGATAGTTTAGTCTCTTCATTTCTGTAATATCTCTTGAAAATGCTCCCATCTCTAATATTGGGATCACTCTAGTATGGGTCTCATCACTTCATGTCTGAACTTTTGAAGTAGCTGGCTGGTAGGTCTTCCTGCCTTGAGTCTCTTCATTCCATTTTTCATTCAGTCATCAAAGTAATTTTTCTAAAATGCAAGTTCTACCATTTCTGGTTTTTTCCCTAGAGGCAATAGGAAATCCTTTGGAGTTTATTAAGAAGGAAGGGAGGTTAAGCCAGGATTTAGGATTTTTAAATCTGGCCTCCTATACTTACTTATTAACTATGTGATGCTGAGCAAGTCAGTAACCTCTGTCTACCTCAGTTTTGTTAACTATAAAGTAAGGATAATAATTGCATTTATCTTCAGAGTTATTGTGAGACTAAAATGAGATAATATTTGTAGAGTTTTTAGTACAATCCTTGGAACACCAGAAGCACCTAATCAATGTTCATTCCATTTCTATCTACAAGCCCCACCTTTATATCAAGTATTTTCTGATTCTTTTAGCTACCAATGTCAACCTTCCCACCCACCCAATTACCTTGTATTCGTGTTATATATACTTATATAGACATAACTTGTCTTCCCTTATAGATTATAGCTCTTGGAGGGCAAAAACTATTTAATTTTTCAGTACCTGGCATAGTGCCTGGCACATAATAGATACTTAGCATAATACTTGTTGATTGAATAATTGATTACTTATGGTCATATAGCTATTGTATGTAAGAAGCAAAACACAGGCATTTTTTACTTTAGGATTGACATTTGAGCAAGAATTAGCCAAAAAGAATAGTTCATTAGTTTTGATGGCAGATCTTAAGATGACAATTTCATAATTAAAAGATGTTCATTTCCAAATATTCTTTATCAGTTCTGATGAGATATTCCAGGTTCACCTGATTACTTCTTCCTGATTATGCATCATAACAAATGATAGTGAACTGCTGTCTTGCCATTTTCATCTGCATCAAATCCTCAAAACAACTGCAAGCTTTATGGAAACTTTTTTTCCATCTTTAGTCAGTTCTATGTTCTTTCTATAGATAGAATAATTTCATTCCTTACAAGAATCCCTAAGGGAAGAGGAATAAAGAAAGGGCAATTCAACTCAACAAATCTTTATTAAATATCTAAACAATGCTAAGTAATAAGGATAAAAAAGA
This sequence comes from Gracilinanus agilis, assembly GCF_016433145.1. Taxonomy (NCBI): domain Eukaryota; kingdom Metazoa; phylum Chordata; class Mammalia; order Didelphimorphia; family Didelphidae; genus Gracilinanus; species Gracilinanus agilis. The sequence continues at coordinate 278,588,750 of NC_058133.1, read as the reverse complement.
TAAAAATGGAAAAACTTTACTTTCACACAACTTTCAAGTTAAATATGAAATGTATACAGCTAAATGTGACATAAGGCAGGGACTGGTGAGGACAAAATACTCTACAAAATTTTGAGGGAGGAGCCACTTTCCACTGAGTTGAAGAGGAGGCCAAAAAAGATTGCAGTCTAGTAGAAACCAATTCTAGAGTTTACAGAATTATAAGTGATATAACTTCCCACATTCATGAGTCAAAAAGACCATATATAAGACAAAAAAGCTGCTATGACATGGTGTGGTAGATGAGTACAGTATTTGAGGGAGGAATTTGTTCAAATTTAGCTTATTGATACTGAGTGACCCTTGACAAGTCATCTCTTGACTTTCAGTTTTCTTATCTATGAAATTAAGGTAATGATCTCCCACACCTTTTTCTGACCTAAATTCTTTGTCCTGACTTAAAAATATTCATGATTCTTTTTGTTTTGTTTTGTTTGGTGCATAATCCATCAGAGCAAAGTGTAATTTCTTTGTAGATTAATAGAATTATCTTCATAAATTTCTGTGGTCAACAAAGTGCCATCACCTGATGCCCATTTCTCTAATGTTGAACTTCCTCAAGCTTAGTTTGATCAATGAAAAACAAGTGGACTGGTATGGAGCTTTTCTGACTTTGTGCTAACTGCTACAACTTGTTCTCTGTTATAGCATAGCCTTCAAGAATTATGTCATCTCCACACCACAATGAATATTGGAGTAACATTTCAATGGAGAATTTTGGTTTCATTTTGCAAGCAGGATTTGATTTGTAAAACCTTGATTTGCATGCAACTTTTGCAAAATACACTGCATAAAGCAAACTTCATGTGTTGTAGACATGTTCTGTGTAGCAAAATCATTTCTAGAGATGGCTGGTACTAAGTGCTTTATTTAAATGATTTCAAATAAATCTCCTTTGGTAAATACAGCCTATGCAACAAATCCTTTCTTTTACTCTCCCTGTCTATGTTATGTTCATTTTTTAGGATAAAAAATGTGTTGCTGACTTATATCTGAACTTTTCACAATTTCATTTCTGTCACATAGTAATTTATTCTTTATATCTACTTGCTAAGGTAAGGTGGCAGCAGCCTGAGTAGGGCTTGAATTTTAGGATGAGGAATTTTATTTTTCCAGATGTTAATAAACTTTAGATTAGACTTTGCGTGAGTATTTTGTATGTGAGTAAGATCTGATCCTGTTCCTGCTATACCCTTTGTCCCTGAGACTAACCTGCTCCCAGGGGTTTAGGAATGAATGGAAGAATTGGAACACATTTCACAAAGTTGCTTGATTATGGCATTTATATTTAGTCTAAAATTTAAAACAATCATATTAAAATGTAGTCAAACTCTGAGAATTTAAAAAATGTGCATATCAGTTTTGTTTTTTAAAGATCAAATTTTGTTTATTACATAAGATATTTTGGTTTGGTACAAAGGAAGTATCCATTAAACACGCCTTCTTTCTGGTATTATTTTTGTATATAATTTTTAATAATATAAATTCCCTTAAAAGCTTATTTCTTTTATTAATGGGTATTTATTTAATAGTCATCTTCTAATTTGTATTGTTTGTTTTAGCAGACATACACATACAGGCAACTCTAATTTAAACCCACAGTTTGCTATAGCAGTTTCCTTCACAAAAATGCTGAATCGGTTAGTCCTAAGTTCTTATAGGCTTTTGGAACACAAACCCATGAATTTAATGTCACATGGGATCCCATTTCTTAATACAAGCTAGCAAGAAAGGAAAGAATTCTTTCTTTCCTTGCAAATGGTCTCAAGTTTTTGCCTTCTGTTATCCTCTCAAAAAGTGAGAAATCAGTATTAGGGTGTTAGGCTAATAGAAGTGGTCATTCAGACATTTGGCAACTAGATTGACTTGATATGGTTCCTTCCTCTCCCCCCAAACTGAGGATGAGGATCTAAGGATTAAAGGTGATAGCAGTTCTCCTTCTCTGGTTTCATTTATTTGCCATCAACCACTGCCACCAAAATCACAACTCTTCCTTCTGCATCTAAAATTAGGGGATGTATGGAAGAGCATCAAGGATACAAGCTGAAGAAGTTTTGGCAGTGGGCCAGTTCAAGAAAGTAGACTGAGATGGTAATGGAGAAATAGAAGAGAAATAGCCAGAGAGTATGGTCAGACTGGGAAGAGCAGCAGAGAAAGGTGCCTACAAAAGGAAGACTCCATTGGACAATACTTTAGATCAGGGGTTGGCAAGGTATGGCTCTTGAGCCATATCCGGCTCTTTTGAGGGCCAGATATGGCTCTTTCTGCAGGAGCCTGTAGAAAGGAAAATTTAAGTATTTATAGATATTAGAATGTGTGGCCACCAGGAATCAACAATTCAGGTTGATTCCGTAATTAAATCAGACCCAAGTCAGCATCGGGTTGAGGAGTTTATTTCCAATCTGATAGGTAAAAAGTAGGAATAAAGAGAAAGGGAGAGGCTAGTCCAGGCCAAAGGCCTGGATGTAGAGAGAAGAAGGTTATAAAGCTTAATAAATGAAGCTGTAAGCCACAAGGCCCAACAGCCAGATAGGCAGAGTTTAGAATTGGCCCAGCTAGGCCAAGGAAGTCAGCCTAACTTACCCACGTGACAATATAGAGCGTAAGCGTTCTGTGGTCTCAGGAGATGCTTCTGCTCCCAGTTCGAGATGGCAACTGCCCCCACAGGAAGTTCACTAACTTACTTAAAGAGATCATGTCTTTCATCACTTCCTGTGGTCCACCTCTAATTCAAATGGACAAATGGCAGTTTCTACATTGATTTGGACTGCCCAAAGGGCAGTCCCTTATTCTTGATTTGTTACTTATTGTCACGTGTGGGTAACTCATCTCCCCTCCCCACTAAGGGAGGTTAGGATTACATCATTTCTATGCCTAGGATGGGTAGATTTTTGACTATTAATGGGCTCGAGCTAATTCCATTTACACAAGCCATAAAGTCAATTTTTTTTTCTGGCCCTGTTACAGGAGCACGCACTGTTACAGGAGCGCACTGTGAGCACTGTACAGCTCTCACGAAATTACATTTTTAAAAATGTGGCTTTTATGGCTCTCACGGCCAAAAAGGTTGCCAACCCCTGCTTTAGATTGTCCACTATAATAGCATATATGACACGCACCTGAGAGAGACATGGCAATCAATGAATCAACAGCTCAGCTATATTATTTTCAAGATGAAGATAAGTAGGCTTGCATTTCAAATGACTGGTAGGATAGCAATGGTTGAAGTACTCTAGCTTAAAAAGACTACACATTTGTACAGAAAAAAAAAGGAAGCAAGTATGACTTGGAATAACAGTATTTATTTTTGTTTTGCAGGAACCACCCTGCTAATATCTAGGTTTCCACATGCGGAGAAAAAATTATCAGAATTAATGTGGGAAAAACTATGGGAGAACAAAATTTAAAGTACCAACATCCTTTATTAATTTACCAAATACTTTGACTAAATAGCAAAGGTTGATCAACATGTATTCATTCTCTTATTCATGCATTAAGCAAACATTTTTAAATGCTTACTGTGTACAAACCACTATACTACATGAGAGGAGAGAAAAAGATTGCAAAGCCATCAAATTTTCATGAAACATAAGCTTTTTGACCTCAAGAGTTTCTAGTCTATTAGTTTATGTAACAGAGACACTTCTGAGTAGTTAGTCCATGCAAGTATCCAAGAGAACTTTTCTATAATTTCTATTCTTTGAGTTATCTGGGCCACTGGGAGTTTAGATGACTTGCCCAGAGTCAGCAAACCAGCATGGGTTAAAAGCAGGTCCTGAGGCCTAAACTCTATCTATTTTGCCATTTATGTTTGCATTTTTTCCTTGAGTCAAAGGCTTTTGTCTTTGATTTTGCTTTCCCCATTTCTTTAAGGCTCAATTCCTGGTGTAGTCTTAATTGTTATTCTTAACTGTCATTCTCTCTACAGATACCCATGTATATACTTAATTATTTACATATTGTGCCTCCTCTCCAGTCTCCCAGTAGATTTCTAGCAAGAGCAGTTTTTTCCATGTTGGGTTTGCATCCTTAGTACCCTACACATTAGTGAATGCTGCTTGTTGAATTGGACTGTAGTTAGGCATCTTTCCTGAAGAAATACTAAAACCATAAATAACTGGAACTACTCAGTTTTATGCAGGGTGATGTCTTCAGGAAAGAGCAGTACCCATTAGTATGTGTAAGTTAATAAAACCATCTAATATTTTGTACATCTCAAGTGCTTATTAAATATTGTATTTCTTTGTTTCAAGTGTTATATTAATTAGCTGCTTTCTAAATTTTCTACCTGAAAACAAACCAAAGCTCTCCATTTCCAACTTTCTTTGTCTTTATTTTGTTTTAATAGTTGTTTATTTGCTTGTTTCTAGGTTTTCTCTAGGAGATGCTAGAAGGCCACTTCATGAAACAGCAGTTTTGGTAGAAGATATTGTTCATACCCAACTGATTAATCTGGTAAGAATATGTATTACCTTCTGCAGAATAACCCAGTTTATAATATTTTTTCACTAAGCACCTTGGCTCTCCATGAATACTCTTTCCCCTTCTGTTTTTACTGTGCTAGATCTATTTGCCAAATGTAGCTTTTCTCAGAGGAGAGCTAAGAAAAAAAGATTTTTTTGTCATCTAATTGAAATAACTGTCATTAAGGTTTAACATCTTCCAGGGAGTTTCAGAAAAGAAGATGCTGGGACAAATGAAACTTTTAATAGTGAGAGGCAGTATGTGGCCCAGTCGAGAGAGTACTGGGCCTTAAGTTGGGAAGATCTGAGTTCAGTTTCTACCTTAGATACTTACTTAGCTCTGTGTCCCTAGGCAAGCCACTTATCCTCTAGACATTTCTTGCTTTACATAATTTGGACCATTTCACAAACCTTTAAGTAAAGCAATTTTTAATGTAATATGAATTTACCTGTCAGCATAGAGAAGAGAGGGAGCAAGTGAGGCTGGAAGAAGGGTGCTCACCTTTGGAGATATTATGTATAAATTTTATCTCATTGATATATTAATATTTATGGCCAGTGGATATTGATTGGCTAATGCTGTCAGGAAGCTCTAGTACAACGGTCGGCAACCTTTTTGGCAGTGAGAGCCATAACCGCCTGCAGAAGGAGGAGGATGGAAGTGGAAGGTGCTGGAATATGGGGTGGGGACTGAAGGGCCCCCTGGGGCACATCCTGGGGCTCTGCCCGGACTGGCTGGTCAGGAGGTGGAGGCAGATATAGCTTGAGAGCCATATGTTGCCAACCCCTGCTCTAGTGGAAAGCGGTTGATAAACTTGCTGAATACAGCTTAATCCAACATTGTTCATTACTTATATCTAATAGGAGAAGTAGGGACAGGAAAAGGATATAGGAATAAATATTAAACCTACCACTAAAGTTTCTAACTATAACTCAAAACCCACTGTCCCACAAGAGACTACTTTGTGTTCACTGGGGTGAACCTATACTAAATCTATTCTATCGTGTATAAATGGAGATTTTGAAACTTGGACTTCATCCTCCATAAGTCCCTTAGTATTTCCCAAAATTCCCTTTAATCTCTCCTGAGCCTCCACGTTTGTGTGGTCATTTTATTGTTTTATAAGTTCTGTAGCTCCTCCCTCTTTATCTTTTGCTCTGTGAATGGGCTGAATAGCTAGGTCTCTTACTTTAGTTATTATTAACAAAGCTTAGTTCTTGTATATTAATTTAAAAATCCACAATCAAAAGATTAAATTTAACTAAATCTATCCTAACAGATTATTTTAAAATTACATACTTCTTCTTAAAATATCTATAAATTTTATCAGCTGCCTCTATGTACTTATCACAAAATGACAGTCTGTTTGATCTGTTCTCATAGCAGGGTGTATGAAACTGACACTGTCAAGGAAGCCCCCTTTGGCGACTTTTTCCTCACCCAGAAAAAAGTGCTGACTTCACCCACTCTTCTTTAGATGACAAAGATGTTTCTTGACTTCTCCAAAATAATTCTTAAGAAAAGCACAGCTTTATTAGAGCCAAGTCTCTAGACCAGTGATGGACAAACTTTTTAAAGAGGGGGCCAAAAGAAAAGAAAGGAAATGCTCATCTGTCTGTTTCTAAGGCAGCTCTTTCAAAGTTTCATTGTATTGTATCCTACTCATTGTATTCGTCAGATTAGGAATAATGCCCCGTGGTCAGATAGAACATTTCAGGGGGCCCCAAGGGGCCGCATCTGGCCCCCCCCCATAATTTGCCCATCACTGCTCTAGATACCTCCTCCAAGCAAGGAAGCTCCAGAGAGTGACCAGTTCCTCAACTATCTTTCCTTTCCTAAAATTTTCTTAATGTACCCACAGATTATTCTTTCCTTCTTTGCTTAAAGGAGCCAAGGTAAAATTTAAACCTCTTTATACTAAATCCTTACTTCTAACTAGGTTAATTAGTTAATTGAAATTCTTATCCTAACAAGACCATGCAGGGACATAGAAGTAAGAAAAATATGACCATGTGAAGGCCAGGACCAGCCATGGAGGGAGGTGGGGGTGGGTGATGAAGGTGGAGGACAAATATAGATCACATGAGGCCAGAGATAGACACGTGGTACTTGAGCAAGGACAGAAGAAAGATGCATGGAATGGATATGTGGACAGGTGGCCTGAGCGGGGCAAAGGTTTCCTCTCTTAGTACTAGAGATTTCAAGCCAGCTCTCCTGACGTATTACTCCACCATCCCAGACATGCTGTGGTCTCTAGTATTGTGGATTCTTCTACTTTTCCTTGGAAGATTTGGGAGTAGGGGACAGGAGGTTGTGGGGAGGGTGTAGGTAGGAAGATCTGAAGAGTGCTGAGCCAACAATCAGAAGTGGAGGAAAAGCACAGAATTGTACAGTAAAGCTAACATTGGTGGGGTTTTTTTTTTAATGAGAATTTTTCAGAATTCTTAATTTGGGGGCAGCTGGGTAGCTCAGTGGAGTGAGAGTCAGGCCTAGAGACAGAAGGTCCTAGGTTCAAACCCGGCCTCAGCCACTTCCCAGCTGTGTGACCCTGGGCAAGTCACTTGACCCCCATTGCCCACCCTTACCAATCTTCTACCTATGAGACAATACACCAAAGTACAAGGGTTAAAAATTAAAAAAATTAAAAAAAAAAAAGAATTCTTAATTTAAGTTGAATTTGTATCATGTGAATTTACTTAAAATGAGAACTATCTGTGCTTGCTTTAATTTCATCATCTATAATATGATCAAAATAATAATACCTACCTCCCAGGGTTATTATAAGGATAAATTGAGATAATTTTGTAAACCGTGACATTCTATGTAAATAACTTCCTGTTAGCATATAAGAGAGGAGACTTGAATGTATTTTTCCTACTCACTTCCGGGCATCATTATAGTTATTTCCAGACCTATTTTTGGTTCTGTTAGCTTTATCTGAATGGAATATTAAGGAACAGTTCTCAAGTAGGCTCTCCTACTTATCTAAGAAAATATTCCAATTTAGGATCAAAAAAAATATCATTATATTAAATAGTAAAATACAAAATAGAAAGTGACATGTACTACTATTCATAATTACTACATTCGTTAATTCTGATTGTTTGGGGGAATGTCTTTTGGTGGAGATAATAAAAATAATAAACAGTATCTATCTAAAACCATCAACAAGCATCATATGTGATGGGGATAAATTAGAAGCCTTCCCAATAAGGTCAGGCATGAAACAAGGATTCCCATTATCACCTCTATTATTTAACATTGTACTAGAAACACTAGCAATAGCAGTTAGAGAAGAAAAAGAAATTAAAGGTATTAAAATAGGCAATGAGGAGACTAAAACTAATTCTTCACAGACAATATGATGGTCTACTGAAAAAATCCCAGAGAATCAACTAAAAAGCTAGTAGAAATAATCAACAACTTTAGCAAAGTTGCAGGATATAAAATATATTCACATAAATCATCAGTATTTCTATATATTTCCAACTCTTCACAGCAGCAAGAGTTAGAAAGTGAAACACCATTTAAAATCACCCTAGAAAATATAAAATACTTGAGAATCTATCTATCTACCAAAACAAACACAGGAATTATACGAATACAACTACGAAACACTTTTCAAACAATTAAAACTAGATCTAAATAATCAGAAAAACATTGATTGCTCATGGGTAGGACGAGCTAACATAATAAAAATGAACATTCTACCCAAATTAATTTACCTTTTTAGTGCTATACCTATCAAACTACCAAAAACCTTTTTTTACTGAATTAGAAAAGACTATAACAAAATTCATTTGGAAGAGCAAAAGATCAAAAATATGAAGGGAAATAATAAAAAAAAAAGTGAAGGAAGGTGGCCTAGCAGTACCAGGTATTAAACTATACTATAAAGCAGCAGTCATCAAAACAATATGGTACTGGTTAAGAGACAGAACGGAGGATCAGTGGAATAGATTTGGGGTAAATGACATCAGCGATACAGTGTATGATAAACCCAAAGTGCCCAACTTTTGGGACAAAAATCCACTATTTGACAAAAACTGCTGGGAAAATTGGAAAACAATATGGGAGAGATTAGGTTTAGATCAACATCTTATACTCTACACCAAGATAAATTTAGAATGGGTGAATGACTTGAATATATGAAGGAAGCTATAAGTAAATTAAGTGAACACAGAACACAGATCTTGTCAGATCTCTGGGAAAGGGAAAATCAAGCAAGAGTTAGAAAAAAATTACAAAATGTAAAAAAAATAATTTTGATTATATTAAGTTAAAAAGGTTTTATACAAACAAAAACAATGCAACCAAAATCAGAAGGGAAATAACAAATTGGGAAAAAATCTTTATAACAAAAAACTCTGACAGTGGTCTTATTACTCAAATATACAAGGAGCTAAATCAATTGTATAAAAAATCAAGCCATTCTCCAATTGATAAATGGTCAAGGGACATGAATAGGCAATTTTCAGATAAAGAAATCAAAACTATCATTAAGCACATGAGAAAGTGTTCTAAATCTCTAATAATCAGAGAAATGCAAATCAAAACAACTCTGAGGTACCACCCCACACCTAGCAGATTGGCTAAAATGATAGCAGGGGAGAGAAATAAATGTTGGAGGAGATGTGGCAAAATTGAGACATTAATGCATTGCTGGTGGAATTGTGAACTGATCCAACCATTCAGGATGGCAATTGGGAACAATGCTCAAAGGATGCTAAAAGAGGGCCTGCTCTTTGATCCAGCCATAGCATTGCTAGGTTTGTACCCCAAAGAGATCATAGATAAAAAGACTTATACAAAAATATTTATAGCTGTGCTTTTTGTGGTGGCAAAAAACTGGAAAACAAGGGTATGCCCTTCAATTGGGAAATGGCTGAACAAATTGTGGTATATCCTGGTGATGGAATATTATTCTGCTCAAAGGAATAAAGAACTGGAGGAATTCCATGTGAACTGGAAAGACCTCCAGGAATTGATGCAGAATGAAAGGAGCAGAGCGAGAACAACATTGTACACAGAGACTGATACACTGTGGTAAAATCGAATGTAATGGACTTCTGTACTAGCAGCAATGCAATGACCCAGGACAATTCTGAGGGATTTATGGAAAAGAACACTACCCACATTCAGAAGAAGAACTACAGAAGTGGAAACACAGAAGAAAAACAACTGCTTGAACACATGGGTTGATGCGGACATGATTAGGGATGTAGGCTTGAAAGGACCACCCTAGTGCAACTATCAAAAATATGGAAATAAGTCTTGATTGATGACACATGTTAAAATCTGTGGAAATGCGAATCGCCTATGGGGGAGGGATGAAGATGAGGGTGAAGGGGAAAGTAAAAAGATGAATCATGTAACCATGGAAAATTTTTCCAAAAAATAAAATATTTTTAAAAATTAAAAAAATATAAATATTATCGCAGAAAAAAAAAGAAACAGCCTAACATAACAAGCAATAGCCTAGGAGGTAGAAGACCTGGGTTCTAGCTCAGCTTTTACCACTAGCAAACTGATTTAAAAAAACTCATTTAAATATTCTAGATCCTAATTAATTGCTCTCCAAAATAATAGGATTGAATTATATAATCTCTATAGTATTTTCATCTCTGATGACCTTACTGTAAAATCTTGCAGGAATGCCTGTATGCGAGAATTGGATTCCTAGTTTTGTTTATTCCCTTTCAAGTCTGTATTAGGCTGCATTTTTGTCATAATGTATTTGTTCCACAGTTGCATCTAAGAGCTTTTTTCCCCTTACCTAATCTACAATCAAAGTATATTACTTGTCTGTGGAGTTCATTTGCAATAGTGTGTAGCAGTTGATGAAGTCCAGACTTAAGATTCTGAATTCCAAAAGAAGTTGCCTATTTGGTGACCTTTTTGATAAAAAGCTCTTGACATTTGGGGAGCTGTTGCTCCAGTTCTCAAGGTGGTTTAACCTTGTATTGTAGAAACTAATTGTCATTCTTTTGTCCTTTTTATAGTTAGTGCTCAGCATCATTTCACATTGGCTGTAGGGACACTATGCAACCTAAATATCCCAAAATTTATAATCTCATGTGTCTAAAGCTATGGTTTATTCAGATAATATAACAGTACTATATCTCAAGTATAATTATGAATTATGATCATTTGTACTAAAAAATTTTGGTATCCTCCTTAGAACATTTTCTTTCCAGAGATAACTACTGTCCTTATACCTCACCATTCTGAACATAATGGTGTTATTTTGTTCTAGTATGTACGAATCCCCTACTGACCATGGCCAGCTTAATCACACAATGGGGGGATATATACATGTTAGTGTTATAATGAATTTCTGGGACAAAATGGAGACCACTTTGAGTGACAAGACTGTCAGTTGGAGACATTGGAGTGTACCCAGGTGCCATGAGCCAGGGCCAAAAGTCAGCTGGAGGAACCCTATAAATACCCATCATGCTCAGTCTGGAGCAATCTTGGGAGGTGGGAGGTTCAAGGGAGGGTAGGCCCTATATCTGCAATTCAACTGCCTTGCCTGAAAGAGCTAGAGAACTATTGTAACCATCACCAATAGAGTTGTGAGAGAACAATACTACTGTCATCCAAGAAGATCATCAACAGCTTTCCCTAATCTTTGGCTTGGCTCAGGCCAAGTCAATCCAAAGTTAGTGAGAGGAGGGTCAAGAATCTCCAGTCTCTTCCTGATCCAGCAATCTCTGTAGCCTTGACCATTCATTTAGATAATTAGCAACAGGATTCCCAAATCCTCCATCCTTTCCCTTGTTCCTAACCCTGTTAAGCTAGAATTAAATATAGTTGTTTGTTACAAAGTACCTTTCCTGAGTGGTGAATATATCCGAAGCCCTTGGGAAAGGGAAGACAGCCAAATAGTCAGATCCACAGCGTTATCCAATCAGTGCACAAATAGCCCATATCAACATCCATGCCAACCCTAGGTTGAGGAACTAGAGAAGTAGAGAAGTTGACTATACATACAACTTCTCAGTGATTTCTTGCTTGGGCAGCTATTAAAAGGAGACAAAAGGAGCTGACAGACTCAGTCTAGCAAAGCCTTTCAGGTGGGGAGAGGCTTAGCCTTTCTGCCATTAGCACTCACACAGAGGTCTGTGAGTGAGTGAGAGTGTCTCTGTCTCTGTCTCTCTGTCTCTCTCTCTGTCTCTCTGTCTCTCTGTCTCTCTCTCTGTCTCTCTCTCTGTCTCTCTCTCTGTCTCTCTCTCTCTCTCTCTCTGTCTCTCTCTCTCTCTCTCTCTCTCTCTCTCTCTCTCTCTCTCTCTGTCTCTCTCTCTCTCTCTCTCTCTCTGTCCCTCTCTCGCAATCCATCCCAATCCAGTTCATCCCCATTCTTTTAACATTAGTTCTTGAGAAGTATTTTTTTTAAATTAGTTTTGAGGAAAGCAAGTGATGAATCCATTACCCATACTCAGTGAATACACTTTTGAGCCGTATTGCTTGAAAAAGCAACTGTTCAATAAAACACTAATCATATACTTTGTAAGAAGTATTACCAGAAAAAGAATTTAACCATTTGTTCGTATTTGGACATTTTGGTTGTGATTTTCATTGAAAAGCAGTGTGGCATGATGAATAGTGCTGAATTAGAAGACAGAAAGATCTGGGTTCAAGTCTCATCTTTGATACTTTTTAGTTATATGATCATAATAACTAATTAACCTCTTTAGCTTCAGTTTCCTCATCTGCAAAGTGGGTCTAATATTATTTATGGAATATACCTCATAAAGTTTTCATCAGTTGAATTTAGGTCAATCAGTTCAATTAAGTAGAGATTTGCCAAATGTAAATGAAGCATTTGCAAACTAAGGCACTATAGAAATGAGAGCCATTATTTTTGCTATTATTCATTGGTGGATATTAGCTATGCTATATCTATATTTCTATCTATCAGTCTATCTATCTATTTCTGCATTTTTCCCCTCTTATAAATTCTGCTTTCAAGTGTTTCTAGATTTTCAAATCTTAAATCAATCTATTCTAAGCTCTAATAGATACTACAAAGGGAGAAAGTTTTTAAATTGATAATGAGTATATTCAGTCCAGCCTAGCTAAATTCGGATAAGCCTATAACCAATGTTTAGTCTCTAAATTATGAATATTTTGTTCACAGTGACTCATAAAGAGATTGTACTTCTATTCTTTATCATTTAAGTTGGTATTCACATTGATGCAATAAGGATCTTTTATGAAGGTACCATACGTAGTTGAGGAAAGGTATACTTCCATTCAGTATTCTCCCAAGTGCTATCATATCCAACATTTCTAAAATTCTATTCATTTCCTTAAATTCTTTATCATTATTTTGTGGTTAGATTTATCTGTGTCTGAGAGAGGTAAATTGAGTTCTGCTGTAATAGTTTTATTATCTATTTCCTCCTATAATTTGTTTAAATTGTACTTCAAGAATTTAGATGCTAAGCCATTTGATACATATGTTCAGTATTGGTAATAATTGCCTATAAACATATTAAAATAGTTTCCCTGTTTATGTCTTTTAACTAGGCCCATTTTGCATTTACTCTGTCTGAGATCATGATTGTTATATCTACCTTTTTTACTTTATCTGAAGTAAAATTGATTCTGCTCTGGTACCTTATTTTATTCTGTGTGTTTCTTTTTGTTTCAATTGTTATTTTTGTAAACATTCTTATATTTTGATTTCTAATTCATTCTTCTAACCTCTTCCAATTTAAAAGTAAATTGATCACATTCACTTATGCTAGCTAACCTTGTGTATAACTCTGTCCCATTCTCTTTTAATTATACCCTTTTTTTACCCTGGTCCATCTTCAAAGGTTTTATTTTTTGCTTTTGGTTACTGCCTCCTTTAATTTACCCTTTCTCCTCTTTCCCTCTTTTTTTTTATTAATCCCTTTCCTTCCTACTTCCCTTTTGAGGAAGATTAATAAACTGTGTCTATATACATATTTTTCCCTTCTTGAGCCAGTTCAAATGAGTGTGAAGGTAAAGTATTGGCCATTCTCCTTATTCTCCTCTCCACTATATAAACTTTTCCCAGTGCCTCTCATTTATTTGAGATAATTTTTCCATATTCTTCCTTTCTTCCCCCTTTCAGTGTATCCCTCTTTCTCACTCTTCCATTTTTCTTTTGAAGTCATCCCAACAGAATAGAATCATTCACATGCCCACCATCTAAGTAGGCTCTTTCTAATAGCTCTAGTGATGGCAAAGTTCTAAGATGTTAATGTATAAAAAGATAAATAGTTTAATTTTGTTAATCACTTATGATTTCTCTTTCATGTTTACTTTTTTATCCTTCTCTTGAATTTTGGGCTTGAATGTCATATTTTCTCTTCTGCTCTTGTATTTTAACTAGAAATGCTTGAAAGTCTTCTCTTTAGTTAAAAGTCCAGTTTTCCTTTGTATATACTCTTTTTTTTCTGGGTAGGATATTCTTGATCATAATTCTAGATCCTTTGCCTTCTAGAATATCATATTACAAGCCCTTCTGTGCCTTTGTAATGGTAATTTCTAAGTCTTATGTGATCCTTACTGTGGCTTTGAATTACATCTGTCTAGCTGCAAGCAGCCAAATCTTGACCTAAGATTTTTGGCTATAATATTCCTGGGAGTTTTTATTTGAGATTTCTCTCCAAAATTTTCCAGTTGATTCTTTCATTTTCTACTTTGCCATATGGTTCTATCATATCTGTGCTCAGAATATGATTTCTGGGCTCTTTTATGTTTTTGTTTGTGGCTTTCAGAAAGCTCAATAATTCTTAAATTATTTCTCCTCAGTCTGTGTTCTAAGTTACTTCTTCTTTCCTATGAGATATATCATATTTCCTTCTATTTTTTTCAGGCTTTTGATTTTGCTTTATTGTTTCTTGGTGCATGGTGGAGTCATTAGCTTCCAATTGACCATTGGAATTGACCAATTGACCAATGGACCATTCCAATTCTAATTCTTGAGGGAGTTATTTTCTTCAGTGAAGTTTTGCTCCTCTTTTACCATTTCAAAAATTCTAATTTTTAAGGAGTTATATTCTTCAGTATTTGTGTGCCTTTTCTACTAAATCGTTAATTCACTTTTCTTAATTGTCTTACATTGATCTCATTTCGTTTCCTAGTTTTTCCTCTGTTATTTTTATGTGAATTTAAAAATCATACAATTAAACATTTTTTAAAATAAAAAACTTTTTCTTTAGCCCTTTTAGGAATTCTTACTGGGCTTGTGTCTGATCTGCATTTTTTCTTTGACATTTTGCTTATGAATGTTTTCAAGTCATTATCTTCTACAACTGTGTCTTGAGTTTTACTCTCACTATATAATTTTTTTTAATTTCCATATTCCTTTTTGTTTGCTCATTTTCCCAGTCTGTTTGACTTTAGACTTTATCTTTTGTTGGGCTCTCTTCATCTCTGGGGGTAAGGGATATCTAGCCTGAGCTAGAGTTTTTTGTGCTTCCAAACTAATATATAATATTATATAATAATAATAATAATAATATAATAAAATAATACAGGAAAGAGGTCTGTTCACTAACCTTATGTTCTGTGCTCTGCAGATTCCTGACCCAGTTTGAATCTGTTGGCTCGTGTGTAGTTGAGTTTCTGTAGGCTGCTGCTGGACACAATCAAAGTTGGCCTTCAGGGAGGTTATATAGGTTCAATGTGAAGGAAATGAAGGCTCTTCCTTGGTTCTGGTCTCTTACCTTGGTTTATTCTTCTGTAGCTTATGCATAGGGTTAAAGTTTAGGACTGAGTCCCCATGCTGTTGCTCTTTGGCTGAGAGAAGCAAAACTTTGGTTCAGGAACTTGTTCTTTATTCCTTGTACAAATAAGTCCTCTACTCCCTTAAACCTCTCTTCTCTCTTCTCTCTCCTGGAAATATTATCCCAAACTATGTAATAGGTGACAGAGCTGTCAGATATTTTCTTGCTCCCAGTGCTAATGCAGGATTCTAATGTGATCTCTTTCTTCCCTGGTCTTCAGTCCTTCCCTCCCCGCCCCTCCCAATCACTGTCCCAGAGTATTCTGTCCTTGGCTCTCTTTTTTTTTTCCCCTCTCTTCTACTTTATTTGATTGAGCTCATTAGTCTCATAAATTTAATTACATTCTCTGTGATGATGCTTCTCAGATCTGCTTTTCTGCCCCCAACCTCTCTGCTGACCCCCATTCTCACATTTTAAAATTCAACATGTTCAAAAGAAAATTCATTTTCTTTACTCTTAAACTCTTCCTCCATTCCTACTTTCCCTATTTCTGTAGAGGGCAACACCACTTTCCCAGACCTTCAGTCTTGAAACCTAGCCATCATCCTGGATTTTTTGCTCCACATATCCAAGCTGTTGCCATGACCTGCTAATTTCACTTGTACCATATTTCCCTTCTTTTCCTCTAACATTACTTTCTTTTTTTTTAAAACCCTTACCTTCCGTCTTGGAGTCAATACTGTGTATTGGCTCCAAGGCAGAAGACTGGTAAGGATAGGCAATGGGGGTGAAGTGACTTGCCCAGGGTCACACAGCTGGGAAGTGTCTGCAGCCAGATTCGAACCTAGGAACTCCCATCTCTAAGCCTGGCTCTCATTTCACTGATAGCCAGCTTCCCCCCGTCTAACATTACTTTCACTCTACTGCAGATCTGCATCATATCAAGCCTGGACTGTTGCAATAAACTATTGCTGAGTTTGCCTACCTCAGATCTCTCTCCACTCCAATCCATCCTCCATTCAGCCACCAAAGTGATTTTCCTAAAGTGCAGATCCTACTATGTCACCTTCCTACACAGTAAATTTGAGTGTCCCTGTATTGCTTCTAGGATCAAATACAAAATGTTTTACTTGACATTCTAAATCTTTCCTAACCTAGTCCCCTCCTACATTTCTCGCCTTCTTATACCTTACTCTCTATTATATACTCTTTGATCCAATGCTCTGGGATCTAGAACTTTGACACATACCTCAAGTTTAGTGGATATAACATAGATGAAAATCCTGCAGAGGAACCCAAAGAGTTGGCCAGAGAGAGAAGAAGAAAAGCAAGTGAGGGCAATTTAACAAAAACTCAGGCAATAGAAAATATCTAAAAGAAGGCTTGATATAGTGTCAAAAGCTGCAGAGAGATTAGAAAGAATTGTTTTATATGCCATTTGTATGATAGAGATTTTTAAATTAAGAAACATTTTTCAATCTTTTATCAAAATAAATTCCTCTTCCAAATGACATAGGTCTAGTACTTTCTTTAGACTGGTGTTCTTGGTCTGACAAAGACTTTATTTACGGTCTTGTCCTGTTATGTTTTGTAGTTTTAGAAAATAAACAAAAAATTGTTTTAAATATATGATGAAGTCTCATCTTAGCTATCTGGGAGCAAAAATTGCCCTGTGAAATTCACCATTCATTCTTCTTAAACAGTTCTATGAAGCATTCACTTATGCTACCTCAGTAATGGTTTATGAGTGTGTTTTAAAACAGTAATAAAGTTCCTGTGTATGAGATTAATTAAAAATGTTATAAAAAATAAGACAAACTAATATAATTTGTGATTAGATTTAAAAAAGGAAGTGGAGGTACCATGGGACCTAATGAATCATAGCAAGGAAACAATCTTCTAGCTAACTAAACATTCAGACTTTGTACTGAGTCATAGAACACACACACACACACACACACACACACACACACACAACTCAGTAAATCGGAACACATTCTATGTTTACATGAATGGGATAACAGAGTTCACAAAAACCATCTGGGAAAAATCTCTAGACTATTTTGTCTCTTCCTACTGTGAGGTAAATTGAGCACTACATTTTTAGTTAAAACAGATTAACAATACACCTGCCTTGAAACAACACACAATAGACCCATGAAACTGAAAACAGTGATAGTAAAGACAGTCATATGCATTACTTACAAGATTCCTTTCTTATCTTATAGGTGTTATTAGGGGAAAAACATTCTTTCTGGAAACACTAAGTACTGAGTATATGGTCTTCTTCCTTTTGTGTTTATTGTTTGAATGTAGCAAAAAATCAGATAATTTTATAAATTATATATTTCTTGTTTTTCCCTCAATTTTATTTCTAGATAGGTTCATCCTCCCTTCCCTCCCCAAATAGCCATTCATTATAACAAATAATTTAAATGAAAATAAAAAAGAGCAGCTCAGCAATTTAGCAAATGTAATCAGCTCATCAACTGAGTCCAACTGCATATGCAACATTTATATTCATTCCCCTACCTGTGCAAAGATGAAAGGGAGGCACATTTTCTCAATTTTTCTTCAAGGACTGTCTTGTTCAAAATAGTTCCACAGCAGTAAGTTTTAGATTTCATTTTTTAATATTTACATTGTTATCATTATGTACCAACTGTCCCAAAAGTATTAGTACAGTTTTAAGCTATTCAGTTTTGACTTTGGGGTTAATTTATATATGGTTTTCATATTTCTACCTACTTGGTGTAAGTCAATGTAAGACTTCTTCGGCTTATTTAAATAATTAATATTCATTTTTCTTATGGAGTAGTAATATTTTATTGCATTTATGTACCACAGTTGTTTTATTCCCCAATAGATGAGCATCTACTTTGTCTCTAGTTCTTTGTTATGTTACGAAGTATTCCAGTGACTGTTTGGTATATATGGAATTTTTATTTCTGTATTTGACTTCCTTGGTAGTAAAGGTTATGACTATTTTAGGAATTTTTTTCTTTTTTCTTTTTTCAAATTTAGAATATTTTTTCATGGTTACATGATTCATGATTCCCTCCCCTTTCCCTCCCTAATCCTGGAGCTGAAAAGCAATTCCACTTGGTTAACACATATATCATTGTTCAAAACCTATTTCCATGTTATTCATATTTGCAGTAGAGTGATCTTTTAACATCAAAACCCTAATCATATTCCTTTTGAACTACATGATTGATCATATGTTTTTCTTCTGTGTTTCTGTTCCTACAGTTCTTTCTCTGGATGTGGATAGCGTTCTTTCTTGTAAATTCTTCTAGATTGTCCTGGGCATTGCATTGCTGTTAGTAGAGAAGTCCATTACATTTGATTGTGCCACAGTGTATCTGTGTACAACATTCTCCTGGTTTTGCTCCTTTCACTGCATCAATTCCTGGAGGTTGTTTTAGCTCACATGGAATTCCTCCAGTTCATTATTCATTTGAGCACAATAGTATTCCATCACCAGCATATACCACAATTTGTTTTGCCATTCCCCAATTAATGGACACCCCTTCATTTTCCAATTTTTTTTTTGCCACCACAAAGAGCTCTGCAATAAATATTTTTGTACAAGTCTTTTTCCTTATTATCTTTTTTGGGGGTACAAACCCAGCAACGGTAAGGCTGGGTCAAAGGATAAGCAGTCTTTTAAAGCCCTTTGGGCATAGTTCCAAATTGCCATCCAGAATGGTTGGATCAGTTCACAATTCCACCAGGAGTGTATTGGTGTCTCAATTTTGCCACATCTCCTCCAACATTTAATCACTTTCCTTTGCTACTATATTGGCCAGTCTACTTATATATAAGGTGGTACCTCAGAGTTGTTTTAATTTGCATTTCTCTAATCAGGAGGGATTTAGAACACTTTTTAATATGTTTATTGATAGTTTTGATTTCATCAAACTGCCTAGTCATTTCCCATGTTTCAAAATCTCAGCTTCATTCCATTATGGAACTCTCAAGTCTTTAGAGACATCCTGGCAACCTGGGTGCTAATGTCTTAGTTTCCTCATTACACTGGTTCATGATAAAACCTTAATAAATGCTTCTTGACTGACAATTTTCATAACTCCTCTAACATTGACTATTCCCATCTTTTTTCTTCATTAACAATCTGCTAGTGGAGAGAAGAATCATAAGAATCATAGATTTATAACTAGAAGAGACTTTAAAAATCATCTAGTCCAGTGCTGGGCAACCTTTTTAAAGAGGGGGCCAAAGGAAAGGAAATGCTCATCCGTCAGTCTGTTTCTAAGGCAGTTCTTTCCAAGTTTCATTGTATAGTATCCTACTCATTGTAGTCGTCAGATTAGGAATAATGTCGCACTGCCAGATAGAACATTTCAGGGGGCTGCATCTGGCCCACGGGCTGTAGTTTGCCCATCACTCATCTAGTCTAACACCAACACTTTATTGAGGAGGAAACCAAAAGCCAGAGAGATTGTGATATTTCCAGTGGCAGAGACAGTATTTGAACTCAAGCCCTCTGACTCAAGATTAAGTGAGTTAACATATGTAGAATGCTTTGCAAATCTTAGTTACATAAATGCTACCAATAACAAATGATTTTGAATATTGCTGCTTTGTAATATAATTTGAAGTCTAGAAACTATTCCGTTTTATCTCTACTTTTCTTTTCATTATTTCTCTTGATATTCAAGAACCTTTATTTTTACACGAATTTTGTTATTATGCCATGACAAGGCATTGGAGTAGGATTTGATTGGAGAATGTTATCTTTTTATAATTTTTTGGCATTGGAAAGTCTGTGTCAGAAAGGATCTTGAGCCCTAAGCCTACCCTATATCTATTTCCCACTCTTTGACATCAACTCAGTACATTATGCATAAAAAGAATTAAATAAATGTTTGTAAATTTTATGTCTGCATATTTTTATGGAAAATTATGCTATAGAAATTTAGAAAATAATATAGTCAGTGGTCTAGAAAAAGTATATAGACATTTGCCCAGCCACTAAATCTGGAAGCCATTTCAATGAATTATTTTTATAGTAATATAACTCATTAATGTTTCTATTACTGAGTTATAGTATTTTCTGAAATATTTTAATTTTTAGTTTCTGAGCTTCTTTAGAATAAATAATATTTTTTGAAATTTCAAATGATATTGTATCTAATATCCAAGAATTATATGTAGAGAGCTATCCCTCATGGACAACAGTATCAAATTGAGAAATTTTGGTATCTTTTAAATCAAATTAAATAGAAAGTGAAATGAGATCTCTAAAATTGAATTTGCAAAATACAAAAGGTTTTACTGTTCACCTCTTGAAAATGCTTTAATTCTTTATTTAGAAAGTAAATGACTTTGAATACATTGAAAAATAATACACTAACATGTCATTTAAGTTGAGGCTTCTTTTCTGGCAACTACAACTCTTCAGCATAGAACCATGAACCAGGGATTAAACCAAAAAGACCTCTGAGAAGCCAAAATAAATGTTTCAAACTCTGTGCTCTAAACTCCCTTCCTCTGGCACCCACTCTCCAACCTCTAACTCAGAACCTGTTTGCTCTTAATTTAGACATTTCTAAGAAGCTTAGTCATCATTTTTCTTAGCCTAGTATCAAATCAAAGTAGCAGATAAAAACAGTTCAAGCTAGGCATGTGGTACTTGTAATGCAAAATGAAGGAAGTGATAGTAGATGACAAGGGAGGAGACCCTGAAACAAAAGCCCATCTTTTTCTTCTTCAACATCAGTATTACTCTAGTGATGCTATTTGTCTGTAAGTCTTGGTATACCACAATCTCACACAAATTAAATCAAGTCACCCAAAGCACAGCAGGAAAATATATGAAGAGTATAAGTTGACTTCATAATATGAGCAACAAAGAATTATACAAAGTGTAATAACATAGTATAACATATATTACTTGCAATACTTTACCAGTATCATCTTTTAGGATTCAAAATACCATAAGAGCATGCTGGTTTTTATAGAGGCAAAAGAACTAGAAAACAAATTGCCAAAGTTCTCTGAATTATGGAAAAAACAAAGGAATTCCAGAAAAATACCTATTTCTACTTCAAGAACCACACAGTAAAGTCTTTGCATGGATCACAACATAATGTGGCAAGTCCTCAAAGAGATGGGAATACCAGATCTCCTTATTTGTCTCTTGAATGGCCTATATGCAAGCCAAGAAGCAATGATGAAGATCAATTAACCAATTGGTTTCGGATTGGGAAAAGCATATGTCCAGCCTGTGTATTCTCATCTTATTTACTTAATTTACAGGCAGAGTACACTGTGCAAAATGCCAGGTAAAATAACAACCTCGAACATACAGATTATTAATAAGATGGCAGAAGTTTATAAAGGAATAAAAAGCCTCTTGATGAAGGTGGAAGAAAAGAGTGTAAAAGCTGACTTGAAGCTTAACATCAGAAAAAGAATTTAGCAACTGGTCCCATCAGATTTTATATTCTTGGCCTCAAAGATCACGGCAGATGGTAATTGTAGTTATGAATTTTAAAACACTTGCTCCTTGGAAGGAAAGTTATGGCAAATCTGGACAGCACACTAATAAGCAGAGATATCACCTTACTGACAGTGGTCTATATAGTTAAAGCTATAGTTTTCCAGTAGCAATGTATGGTTGTGAAAGTTGGACTACAAGGAAAGCTGAGGACCATAGAAATGGTGCTTTTGAATTGTGGTGCTTCTTAGGTCTCAGGAGAAATGGAATATGAAAAAATTAGTTTTGGAGGCATGGAAAACCTAAGACAAAAAATGACTAACAATATTGTATTTCTAAAGAGAATAGTCAGCAATTTTATAATAAGAAATATATTAGACTTGCTTTAAGTTATGTCTAAATTAGAAATAAAGTATTCTATAAACAAGATAGGAGTTACTAGGTCTAAAATGACAGTGTGGATATAGAGACGGTTATAGAGTCAAGACCAATTTTGTTTCAATTCTGCTTCTGATACTTAGTGGAAAAGTGTGACTCTGAGTAGGTAATATATTATTGCCCCAATCAGTTATCAAAGACCAATGCAAATTAGCATTTTTAGAAGGAATTTCCTCCTTAAGAACTTCCTACAGCAGTGAAATCATCAGTTCAGAGATCATCTCCTCTCTTCCAAAAAAAAAATGGATTCTGAAAGAAGTTGTTACAATACATTGTAGTGTCACTTTTAAGATTTTTAAGATATGTTATCGAAAAGTATAATTCATGTAGTCAGTCAGTAAAAATTTATTCAGTGAATGTATAGGAGCAAAGGCTGTGAATGGTGGACATGTAGGGCACAATCAGTGAAATGAGAAGAGGACTAGGAACTAAATATGAGGACAATAAAGAGTTGAATTAGTTTAGCAATGGACCAAGATGGGAGAGAATAGAGAATGGTTAATACCTGGTAGAGAATTGGGGGTCGGGATTGAAGGTCATGATGTAGATGAAGAGTAGGGTTTTGCTCAAGGTGGTAGAGGAAAGTCAATAGATTATGGTCAGATAAGGGAATTTCAGAACTATTGCATTTTTGGGCAGTGACAAGGTCAAGAAAGTTGATGGCTCTTGGTGTGATTATTTAAATCATCTTGTGGTATTACTAAAATATCTAAAATTTTCAGCCTTTTGACTCAAAGGACTAACTTTTTTTTTCTAAGGCAGAGTTCTGCTAAATGCCAGAGATGTTGAAAAATGTGATCAGGTAGATAAGAATCCTAATCAGTGGGACAAGAGGTCAAATTACAGACATACTCAACAGTCATCAGTTCATAGAAAGTCAGAGTGATGCACTCATTGCATTACCCTTCTCCTGTCTCCTGGATTCAACCCTGTCTCAGTTCCATCCCTTACCCATTTCCCCCCACCTACACACTCCTTACTCCTAATATCCTGGCTGAAAACTTGGACCTCTAAAGCCATCTGAATTGCCCTTTTACTTCCTTACCCATTACAAATCTGGCTCTAAGTTTTCCTGCTGTGAAATCTGCCCCACACAGAGGTCCATTGTTAGTGTATGTATTTTATATCCTTACTCCCAACATCCTGGCTGCATTCTTAGAACCTTAAGCTGGCTAAATTGCCCTATTAACTAAGTTAAATCCTGGGGCTTGAAAAGCCAATTCAAAAAAAAAAAAAAAACCCAACCCAACCCTCATATGTTCTCATCCTGGTACTCTGATTGAAATTATTTGTACATCAGTGAAACAAGAACAAAACACCGAATCAAAGCATTTTTCCCACAAATTATATACCAATGTTTATTCCACTTCTTGAGCTGTGTTCTTAAATGACTTTCATTGAGTCCTGGGGAATTTGCATTTTGTCGATGATGATTTTTTTTTTTACCTAGTTGCTTTTCCCATCATAAATGTGTTTTTGAAACATTGATTTTGTATTTTTTTCTTTTCCAAATACACTATTCTGTGCATATTTAAAATACTTTTGAAAAGATAGATGGCATAAATAGATGAGAAGAAATTTGACTTGAGATTTGAGACACATAGTGCATGAGGAATTGTAGGTGGATAAGAAGAAAAGGAGTGGCAGATGGCGAAGAGAAAGATATGTATGAGATTGACAATTTAACTGTGAAATGCTATTATTTCCCTCTACCTATTGGGAAGAAAGGAGAAAGTCTGCACCAGCAAAGTCTTCCTACTGCCCCTGTCCCACTCCTCCATGGATGATGAAAGTTTGCAGCGGGCTAGGGCCTAGCACCCTAGGATGGCCACTTAAGACAGGGCCCTGTTTGCCATCAACACTGATCCCCAACCCCAAGAACAAGCAGATGAGGATGCCTAAGTGCCTACATCCCATCCCTTGCTCATCAACAACATTTCTTGTAGATAGTGAACATTATTTTTCATCTACCAACCAACTGCAGCTCCTGTGACTAATAGTTTCTGCCCTTTTTTTCTCTACCTGTCCTTGTATTAATCAGTCACCAGCCCTTGATTTTGTCATGAATTCTCTCCTTTCTGACTGTCTCTGATAGTAAAATGGCCTTTCTCCTTCCTGAGACCAAGCTCTCTACAAGTATCCTTAATCCCATTCCTCTCTTCCCCTCCAGTTGATTACAGCTTCAATTCCCTCCCCACCTGCCCCTCAGTTTAACCTCTTCATAACTACTTGCTTCCATTCCTACTATATTCAAAAATAAAGTTCCTCCGTTTTTGATATATCTTTATTAGACCCTACTGTTCCTTTAAGTTCTCTTTCTATGACTTTCCTTCCTTTCTTAGCCAATACTTCTAGAAAAGACTCTCCCTGCCCTGACTTCCCTTCCTCTGACTCATTCCTTGGCCCTTAGCATTCAAAAGCTGCCAACAATCTCTTTGTGGCCAAATCTTATAGCCTTTTTCATTCTTCATGCTTCTTTTCCCATTTGCTGCATTTGGTTCTGTTAAACACCATCTCCTCCTGGATACTCTTTCCTTTTTGGATTTTCATTATAGTTCCTATTTCTGGTTTCTCTCTATCCTGTTAGACACTGGTTAGTGTTAATCTATATCAATCAATCTTCTTTTAATGTTGATTCATCATTTGGATCATTCCTCTTAAATATGAATATTCCCTGAATTTCTGTCTAAATCTTTTGCTACACTATGTCTGGTGGTGAAATTAATTTCTTTGGGTTTAATTATCATCTTTACAGAGATGTTTCCTAGTTCTACGTATAAATAAATTAATGAATAAATTAAAAATATTTACAAATATATAAAGCACAAATGTAGCATATTTTAAAGTACTCTTTTTTGGCACTGTGCATAACAAATAGAAAAGCAAGACAGCAATTACTGTCATGGAGTTCACATTCTAATGGGAGGAGGCAACATATATAAGAGGCTTCCTACAAAGTCTTTACAATAAGAAGTTTTAGATATGTCAGGTACAAAACATGGAGGGGATATGTGAAAGCTGGGGCAGGAATGCCTTGATGGGGGGAGTGGTGAACTAGTTGTATCATTCAGGAGAACAATTTGGACCTATGGCCAAAGGACTGTAAAACAGTACGTACCCTTTCACTTAATAATACCATTACTAGATATGTATCCTAAAGAGTTAAAAACACAATGAGAGGACCTATATGAACAAAAATGTTTAAATCAGCCCTTTTAAGGGAGCAAAGATTTGGAAAGTGAGGGGATATCCCTTAATTAGGGAATGGCTGAGTAAGTATAGTGTATAATTGTAATGGAATACTATTGTGCTGTCAGAAATGACAAGTAGGATAAAAGACTTACATGAACTGAAGAAGAGTGAAACAAACAGAACCATTGTACAGTGACAGGAATACTTTACAATGAGAAACTGTGAATAATAGCTGTTCTCAGTAATACAGTGATCCAAAACTGTCCTAAGGACTCATGCTAAAAAATGCTATTTACTTCCAGAGAAAAAGAACTGACTCTGAATTCAGACCAAAGAAAACTTTAAAACTTTCTTAATTTTTTCTGTTTGTTTTGTTCCACAAAAGGATTAATATGGAAAAATATTTTATATCATTATGCATGTAAAATCTATATGAGATTGCTTACAAGGAGATGGGAGGTCAGGGTTAGGAAGGTAGAGAATTCAAGACTCAATATTCTTTGAAAAATCTTGGAAATTGTTTTTACATGTAATTGGGCGGAAAATTTAATTAAAAAAAAAAGATGTAAGTCATGTGGAAAGTCTCAATGTTCCTTAGGGTACCATAGCAAAGTAAACAACAATGCATCTTTTTTTTTTTAATTCTCATCTTCTGTATCAGAATCAATACTGTTATTGGTTCCAAGGTAGAATAGCAGTAAGGGCAAAGCATTGGGGGTTAAATGGATTGCCCAGAGTCACACAGCTAAGAAGTGTCTGAAGTCAGATTTGAATCCAGGAACTCCCAAGTCTGGGCCAAGCTCTATCCACTGAGCCACCTAGATGCATCTTTAATGTTATTTCCACTGATAAAAACAGACTAGTTTTTTATGTCAAACCATTTGACAGTACCATGGCTTTGATGGCATTTTCTTTTCTTTAGCACCCATGGCTGCTGAAGACTCAAAGGTTGCAGCACTCATATAAGTTGTTGCCAAGTCACATTTCCTCAAGAATGTTTTCTCTGGATTGTGGCTCTTCAGCTAAATGTGGTCTCTGTATGTTTCTGTCCTCCATAACCAGTTGCCTATTGAACATTTCAAATTGGACGTCTTGCAGGCATATTAATCTCAGTGTATTCAAAAGAGAACTGATTACTTTTCCCCAGGTGTATATTACTCTCCCACATTTCTTGTTCTTTACAAGGTACCACCATTCTTTCATGCTCCCAGTTTTATAACCTTGGTGTTATACTTGATTCCATTCTCCTTCATCCCACATATTGAATAAATTAAAGTGTTACCATTTTCCCCTCTAAACCTCTCTCATATCTCTGGCTGTTTCTATTTATACAACTATCATTTTAGTTCAGGCTGTTGTCACCTCTTACTGAGATTATTATAACTACCTCCTATTTGAGCATCTTATTCCATTCTCCACACAACTGCCAAAGTAAAATATTTCTTAATTATAGATCTGACCATGTCATTCTACTCAATCAACTCCAGTGACTTCCTGTTGCCCACAGCTTGCAATCCATTGAGGAAGATAACACATCTATAGAACAACAGATTTCATTGTAATAATGAGACAATGTACAGAGCAAGTTATATAGAAGCTAAATAGGAGATAATTAAGCAAGGGAAGACATTAGAATGAAGAGTTTTCTGGAAGGTTTCCGTATGGAAGATAGGATTTTGTATGGGATTTAAAAAAGGCCAAAGAGGTCAGTCATTGAAGGGGAGGAGGGACAGCATTCTGGGCACTAGGGAGAGCCAAAGAGAATGCCTGGAGCTGAGAGATGGAATGTCTTGTTTGTGGTAGTGTCACTGGATCAGTGAGTACATTGAAAAGTGTTAAGAAAACTAGAAAGGTAGGAGAGGAGTGGTTTAAGAAGGGTTTGAATGCCGAATAGAGCATTTTGTATTTGATCCTTGGAATGATGGGGGGTGTCTAGAGGTCTGACCTGGATTTAAGAAAATCACTTTAGTGGCTGAATGGAGGATGGCTTGGGGTGGGGAGAGGCTTAAGGCTGACAAAACAACCAGCAGATTATTGTAGTGATCCAGGCTTGTGGGGTTAAGGGCTGCACTAGAGCAGTGGCAGTGTCAGAGGAGAGGTAAAACTGATAGGCCTTGGAAACCTCTTGGAATTGGGGTGGGGAGAGGTGAAACTGAGGAGTCCAGGTTACTTCTAGGTTTCAAGCCAGAGAATCTAGCAGGATGGTATATAGTAATAGAGAAGGTGAAAGGGCAGGATTAGAGGGAAGGATAATGAGTTCCATTTTGGACATATTGAGTTGAAGATATCTCCTGGTTTGTGATATCTGAAAAACATTTGAAGATGCAAGAAAGGTAGAACTGATAATCATCAGCATTATAGGGATGGTAATTAAATCCATAGGAACTGATGAGATCACTGAGTGAAGTACTACAGAAAGAGAAAAGGCCCTGTGTTTTGAATGAGAATCCAGCAAAGGATGCTGAGAAGGATTAGTCAGATCAGTAGTAGGAAGACCAGGAAAGAATTGTGTCCCAAAAACCTAGAGAGAAGAGAGTATAAAGGAGGAAAAAATCGTAGGAGGTGAGCCAGTGAAAATAAGTGAAAGAGTGAGGATGATAGGGCAGTCTGTTGGAGGAGAAGAGATGGAGTGAGATTGCCTGAGCAAGCAGAAGGTCAGCCTTGGTAAGGAGTAATGTGAGACATGGGTGAAGCAGGAGAAAATGATAAGAAGGCCTAAGTGATAGATGAGGAAAAGTTAAGAGGAGAGAGCTCATGGTGAACAGCCATGATTTTTCCTGTCTTTGTTTTCCATGGCACTTCAATAAATTCTTGCCACCTCACTAGTGGCCAGCAGCCTACAATTTAATTTGAACAGTAGTACCTGTTACATCAGTTATGAGGGATCACAGGTTCATAGATCTAGAAGTAAAGTTAAAAGATATCTCAGAGTCTGTCTAATTAGACTTCTTTTTTTGTTGATGAGGAAACTGAGATTTAGGGAGGTTGAATCACATCCCATCGGTGGGTTCAAAGTAAAGCTCTTTAGACTCCAGAGCCAGTCCCCCCAC
Source organism: Gracilinanus agilis (assembly GCF_016433145.1). Classification (NCBI taxonomy): domain Eukaryota; kingdom Metazoa; phylum Chordata; class Mammalia; order Didelphimorphia; family Didelphidae; genus Gracilinanus; species Gracilinanus agilis. The sequence continues at coordinate 278,560,395 of NC_058133.1, read as the reverse complement.
CCTTTTTTTTTAACAGAGGGAACTAGAAATGTAATATTCAAGGGACTGTTCAGGAATGGAGACCTAAGATGGTAGAAGTGGTATAACTGTTGAGAGAAAAATCTAAAGTCATTTAGGATTGGCAATAGGAAGAGCCAAAGGACAGGAAGCAGCCAGAAGTAGTGGAATTATGGTTGGTTATGATGGAAGCAAAGTCATAGGATCACAGATTTAATTCTGAAAGGGACTCCAAAAATAATCTATTCAAACTCTCATTTTACAAAGAAGAACTGAAGACTGGTAAGATTAAGTGATTTGTCCAAGGTTACATAGATAATAGGTAACAAGGCCAGGATTCAAATTCCTGTCCTCCAAATCTAATTTGACATACTTTCTGCTATATCATTTTGACTCTTTATTGTTCCATGACAAGAAGTGCTTGTCCAGGGTTTCCTTTTGATGTGAACTGGTAGTGTGCAGGCTATGGTATGCTACTGGTATTCATGCATTTTAATGAAGAGATGCAGTATTTGAGCTTAGAAAATAGACACATGATTTCAGGAATTTTCACTAGGTAAATTTTAAAATTCCCTTTCATCTAAAATCCTTTGTTTTCCCTAAAGAAATGATGTAAGTTAATTTTTTTTCTTTTTTCAGAAATAACATCCAAGTATTAGATCAGTTAGAATTTGGGGACAGCAATCCATTTTACTAACATTCACTTTTTTCTTATCCTTCTACAACTGACACTATAAATATGCTTTCAGTAAAAGAAAACCTGCTCATTTTACTTTGGGTCTCATTTTATGAATTTCTTATTTAGAGGGAGAAGTTTAAAATACATTACTTAACTTCATCCCTTTTCCAAGTTCATTATTTTGGAAAATAATTCATTTTTATGTCTTACTTAAGCTACGTGATGGCATTTCTCTGGAATCGGCCTATGTTTAATACCAAGAGGAAATTATACACATTCTTTAAACTGAAAATTATTCTTTATGCCTCTTCTAGCTGATTCACAGAAGATTTGTAGCTTTGAATAATCACCTTATCTGATTTCAAACACTTAATAGTTTTAAAGCAGCCTTTCTTTAGAGGAAGATTGGCTTGTTAACTGAATTATGCAGTTATAAGTAAATGTGGTCACAGCTGCTTTTGGTTTCTTGGCTAATCCACCTGATTGGAAACAACAGGTTTTTGACATTTTTCTATTCCTTACACTGACACCTAGTGTTCACTATTCTTTGGATTTCTACTATTAAATTTTCATTTTTAATAAATAAAGAGGATAAATTTTAAGAATTATTCTTAGAGCAGTGAGCCTGTCACCAGATAAAAGACATACATTAGTAATGCAGGTGCTAACACAATTTAAAAGATACTTCCAATGGCCAGTTGTCATGCCTGCCTTTCAAATTCAATAAAACTAAAAGAATCCTAGAATTTTATAGATTGTCTCTTCTAAACTTTGTTACATTCATTCTTGTTCATTGTTACATTCGTTGTTCAGTGGAAAATGTGACTGATATGTGAGCCTTGATCACTTCAAAAACAGACGCATTACAAAGAACAATAAATTCACCCTATTTGAAACCTTAAACCTTTTATATTTCAATATTTAATTTGGTTTGATTGCAAGTGATCTGAATCAATTTCTATTTGTTTCAGACCTTGAGTTACAGAGATAATCAAATCATATATGATCATGCACATAGCAACATTTTGCTCTTACTGAATGGTTTAGAATGACTCAAAACTGGTTACTTCTAATTTGTGAAAACAATGACCTTGAGATGAATTTATTTATCGATAATGGATGATGATCACTTAAGTCTTCATCTTTTATGTCTTTCTACCTTAAGTCACCCCTGAGAAATTCTAGATTAACTGAATTAAGAGAAAAACCAACTTGGAGAAATATGTGGAACATATAATGTATTTAAAGCAGAAAAATAGATAGTTAATAGAAATTCCCTACTGCTTTTTTCATTTCTTATCAGAGTTTAAATTATTAGTAAAGTTTAAATTCTTAATTTTCCTTAAAGATGGTTACATAGATTTTATTAAAATATAGCCTATCTAGTATTTCAAGAGTCAGTGCTGAAATCTGTTTAGTTTCTACATATGGGATCACACTGTAGAATCAGAGGATCATAAACTTAAAGACTAAAGAGAACTGAGAGGCCATTCATTCTGACCCTATAATTTTACAGATAAGAAAACTAAAGCTTCCAGAGCTTAGGTGACTTGCTCAAGAACTGTGTTTTTAACTCAATAAATATGGGTCAGGGGAAGGATTTGAATCTAGGTTCTCTGATACTTGAGCAAGTGCTCTTTCTACTATACCATGCTGTTTGGTCTTCCCCATACTTGAAGAAGCAAAACTGAGACTTCATTGCAGTTGCATCTTCTATGAACTTATTTTCTTGGGGGAGAAGAATCAGTAATAACACAATGAAATCTGTCATTCAATCTATAAGAATTAAAGACCTTCTGGATATTTGGTGCTGTACTAGGTTCTGGTTTAGCCAAATCAGTTTTATTTTGATTAATAGTCATTTGGATTAGTGGAGGTAATTCCAGAGATCAGAAATAAACAAATGTAACTATAAAGATAATTGATTTTTAATTCACAAAGTCTCTCATCTAGAGGTTTCAAAGCCTTTTATGTAACTTTTTCAAGGTCAGAAAAAGTAAGGATTGTCTTATTTATTTATTTTTGTATTTTTATGTCATTTCCTCCTTCTTTTCTATTGGATCTTGTTAATAGATCCCAGTATAGTTCTTACTCTTGTTTGTAAATTCTTACAGGGCAATAACAAATGTCTATTTAAGTTGCTTCATAAGAGGCCACATGGGATAGTGAAGAGTAGGCTTTGAGATCAAGAAGTTCAGAATCCAAATCCAGCCTCTAACATAATCTAGCTTTGAGCGCCAGGATAAGTCACTTAACTTAGCTCCTCAGTGTTCCAAGGGACTCAATATGACTATAAACTGCACAGAGCTATCTATATCATGTTACCTCTCTTCTTAGGGAAGGGGAACAAGAGTAGGGGAGAATATGGATTGCAAAATGTTGGAAAGTTATTAAAATTATATCAACAAATAAAAAATTAAATTTTAAAAAAGTAACCGGTCCACTTATTTCTCTGACTCTAAAATTATATGACTTGAGTTTAAATTCTACATATCCTTCCTGTGGAACTTCGGGCAAGTTACTTAGCTTCTCTGAATACCATCTTCAATTTTTAACATGAGAGGATTAGTCTATCTAGACACTACAGCTCTCTGAGGTCCCTACCAGCTCTAGATCTATGATCATGTCCTTCAATTTTAACTTTCTCAGTTTAACCTGAGAAACATCTCTCTTCCCAGAGCAAAAAAAAAAAAAAAATGGAAAACCATTTAGTAAAAAATAATCATTTTTAATATAAACATCAATTGTATAAAAATAATGTATTACTGGTAAGATGAATGAGGTAAAGGTTGTCATTTTTCTTTAATACTTCTTTAATCTTAATTTACATTATATATTGGAAATGAAAACAAATAGAAGTCCATTAAAATATTCTTATTAGGTAGACCATAAACAGAGAAAGAAAACTACAGACCAATATCCTTAATGAACATAGATGCAAAAATCTTAAATAAAATACTAGCAAAAAGACTACAAGTTATCACAATGATTATCCACTATGACCAGGTGGGATTTATACCAGGAATGCAAGAATGGTTAACATTAGGAAAGTAATGCACATAATTGACCATATCAATAACCAAACTAACAAAAATCACATGATTATCTCACTAGATGGAGAAAAAGCCTTTGACAAAATACAATACCCATTCCTTTTGAAAACACTAGAAAGTGTAGTAATAGAAGGGCCATTCCTCAAAATAATAAACAGTATATATTTAAAACCATCAGCAAGTATCATCTAAAAGGGGGACAAGTTAGAATCCTTCCTAATAATATCAGAAGTGAAGCAAGACAGGCCCATTGTTATTTAGTATTGTCCTAGAAACACTAGCAGTAGCAATTAGAGAAGATAAAGAAATTGGAGGGGTTAAAGTAGACAATCAGGAAACCAAACTATCACTCTTTGCAGATGATATGATGATATACTTAAAGAATCCTAGAAAATCAACTAAAAGGCTAGTGGAAATAATTAACAACTTTAGCAAAGTTGCAGGGTACAAGATAAACCCACACAAATCATTAGCATTTTTCTATATTTCCAACAAAATTCAGCAGCAGGAGTTAGAAAGAGAAACTCCATTTAAAATCATTCTAGACAATATAAAATATTTAGGAATTTATCTACCAAGAGAAACAGAGTGTATGAACACAACTACAAAACACTTTTCACACAATTAAAACTAGATCTAAATAACTGGAAAAATTACTTGCTAATGGGTAGGATAAGCTAACATAATAAAAATGACAATCCTAACCCAAATTAATCTACTTATTTAGTGCCATAACTACCAAGAAACTTTTTTTTACTAAACTAGAAAAAAATATAACAAAGTTTATTTGGAAGAACAAAAGATCAAGAATATCAAGGGAAATAATGAAAAAAATGTGAAGGAAGGTGGCCTAGCAGTGCCAGATCTTGAACTGTACCATAAAGCAGTAGTCATCAAAACAATATGGTACTGGCAAAGAGACAGAAGGGAGGATCAGTGGAATAGACTTGAAGTAAGTGACATCAGCAAGACAGTCTATGATAAACCCAAAGAGCCCAGCTTTGGGGACAAAAACTCACTATTTGACAAAAACTGCTGGGAAAATTGGAAAGCACTATGGGAGAGATTTGGGTTTAGATCAACATCTCACAGCCTACACCAAGATAAATTCAGAATGGGTGAATAACTTGAATATAAGGAAGGAAGCTATAAGTAAATTAGGTGAGAACAGAATAATATACTTGTCAGATCTTTGGAAGGGGAAGGATTTTAAAACCAAGCAAGAGTTAGAAAAAAAATTACAAAATGTAAAATAAATAATTTTGATTACATTAAATTAAAAAGTTTTTGTACAAACAAAACAAATTCTGCCAAAATTAGAAGGGAAGCAACAAACTGGGAAAAAATCTTTATAACAAAAAACTCGACAAAGGTTTTACTCAAATTTATAAGGAGCTAAACCAGTTGTACAAAAAATCAAGCCATTCCCTAATTGATAAATGGGCAAGGGACATGAATAGGTAATTTTCAGATAAAGAAATCAAAACTATCAACAAATACATGAAAAAGTGTTCTAAATCTCTTATAATTAGAGAAATGCAAATCAAAACAACTCTGAGGTAGCACCTCACACCTAGCAGATAAGCTAACATGACAGCAAAGAAAGTGGTGAATGTTGGAGGGGATGTGGAAAAATTGGGACATTAATGCATTGCTAGTGGAGTTGTGAATTGATCCAACCATTCTGGATGGCAATTTGGAACTATGCTCAAAGGGCTATAAAAGACTGTCTGCCCTTTGATCCAGTCATACCACTGCTTAGTTTATACCCCAAAGAGATAATAAGGAAAAAGACTTGTACAAAAATATTTATAGCTGTACTCTTTGTGGTGGCAAAAAACTGAAAAATGAGGGAATGTCCTTCAATTGGGGAATTACTGAACAAATTGTGGTATCTGATGGTGATGGAATATTATTGTACTCAAAGGAATAATGAACTGGAGGAATTACATGTGAACTGGAATGACCTCCAGGAATTAATCTACTTATTTAGTGCCGTATCTGTCAAACTACCAAAAAACTTTTTTTATAGAATTAGAAAAAATTAAAATAGATTTCATCTGGAAGAACAAGAGATCAAGAACATCAAGGTAAATAATTTTTAAAAAATGTAGAAGATGTGAACCTAGGAACAGCACATCTTAAACTGTACTATATAGCAGTGGTCATCAAAACAATATGGTAAGTGACTGAAGGCATAGATCAATAGAATAGACTAAGGATAAATGACCTCAGCAAGGTAGTGTTCAATAAACCCAAGGATCCCAGATTTTGGGACAAGAACTCACTATTTTGCAAAAACTGCAAGAAAAAATTGCAAAAACAGTATGGGAAAAAATAGGTTTAGATCAACATATACCAAGATAAATTTAAAATGGGCAAATGACTTAAATATAAAGAGTGAAATCATGAATAAATTAGATGAACATAGAATAGTATACCTGTCAGATCTGTGGGAAAGGAAGTTAAGACCAAGCAAGAGATAGAGAACATTTCAAAATGTAAAATGAATGACTGATTATATGAAATTAAAAAGGTTTTGTACAAACAAAAGCAATGCAACCAAAATGAGAAAGAAAGCAACAAACTGGGAAAACATTTTTATAACAAAGCTGTCTGACAGAGGTTTAATTTCCCAAATATATAAGGAACTAAGTAAAATTCACAAAAATTCAAGCCATTCCCCAGTGGAAAAATGGTCAAAGGACATGACTAGACAGTTTTCACATGATGAAATCAAAACTATCAATGAACACATGAAAAAGTGTTCTAAATCCCTTCTGATTAGTGAAATGCAAATTAAAATAACTCTGAGGTACCACCTTACACCTATCAGACTAGCCAATATGGCAGTACAGGAAAGTGATAAATGTTGGAGGGGATGTGGCAAAATTGGGACACTAATATACTGCTGGTGGAGTTGTGAATTGATCTAGCCATTCTGGAGGGCAACTTGGAATTATGGACAAAGGGCTCTAAAAGACTGCCTACCCTTTGACTCAGCCATACCTCTTCTGGGTTTGTACCCCCAAAGAGATAATAAGGAAAAAGACTTATACAAAAATATTTGTTGCAAAGCTCTTTGTGGTGGCAAAAAAAAAAAAAATTGGAAAATGAGTGGGTGTCCATTGACTGGGGAAGCTGAACAGATTGCGTTATCTGATGGTGATGGAATACTATTGAAAGGAATAATGAACTGGAGGAATTCCATGTGAACTGGAAAAACCTCCAGGAATTGATGCAGAGTGAAAGGAACATTGTACACAGAGACTGATACACTGTGAGCACAATCAAATGTAATAGACTTTTCTACTAGTAGCAATGCAATGACCCAGGACAATCTAGAGGAACTTAGGAGAAAGAACACTTGGAGCAGAAATGCAGAAGAAAAACATATGATCAATCACATAGTTCAATTGGGATATGAATGGGGTTTTGATGTTAAAGGATCACTCTATTTCGAATATGAATAATGTGGAAATAGATTTTAAAGAATGATACATGTATAACCCAGTGGAACTGCTTGTCAGTTCTGGGAGGGGGGAGTCAAGACAGAGATGGAAATCATGAATCAAGTAACCATGGAAAAATATTCTAAATAAAAAACAATATTCTCAACTTTTTACTGATTTTAGACAAAATTGCCTCTCTTCCCCTCTTTTTTCCACCTTTAATTCTTACTATTTCTATAAATTTCCTTGAGTCCCCCACTCTGTACTATGCAGTAAATTAGAAGATAGTACTAAGTGGTCTCTGAGGATCCACCCTGCTCATTATCTATGATCCTATAAACTGATGATCAAGAGAGTTAATAGAGTACTCTTTGTTGTGGAAGGTGAGCAAAAAGAGGCAAGAGTTCAATCTCTACATGGTTGTATTGGAAATACAAAGGAGAGGTTAGATAGTGAAAGATAGAGTACTCTTTTTGGTAGACTGTAGAAATGTAGCAGCCAATACTCTTTTTATGGCTTTGTTCCTTTTTCTTTTCCTCACATTTGCACTCTTAAATTTCCATCTAAATGTATATGGTATTCCAAATGCCTGAGTATAGTTTAAAAGTATTGAAGTTTGTACAGTACTTAAATAATGACAGCTAGTAACATTATTCAACATCTACCTCTTACAAATGTTATGGAAAAGTAGATATGTTATGGAAAAGTAATGGGATGGGATGATGTTGGTATAAATAGGGGAATATAGGAAGGTAAAGGATGAATGGGGAATATAGAGAGGGCTGCTCAAACAGATTAATCACAGAGGCTAGAGACAGAGGGTACTGGGAGGAAACAGGCTGGGTCCTTCAGGCAAGCAGGCTATCTCTATGATACAAGAAGAATAGAGTCAGCTAGAAATGATATGGGTCTAGCTGAAGGGTTTTTGATGTTATTTTCTAAGGTCCCTTGAGGGAGGAATCAAAAGGCTCCTCCCTGCCAGTGAAACTGAAATCTACAGGAAGTCTCGGCTGGCTACTTCCTGCCTAAGATGGATGCCTAGGTTTGCCCTCAAGAAATAAAAGGAAAGTTATTCCTTCCCTTTTCAACCTTTGCCCTAGTATTCAGTACAATGATTCACCAAAGGCTCTTTGTGTAAATATCAAAGGGGATTTATTGATGCCAGAGGTAAGCTGAGGGAAAAGGGTTTGAGGGTTTTGTAACTTCTGCTAGGGAGAAAGCTGGTTCAGGGGGAAGGGTCACAGAAGAAGGAGTCAGACTGAGAGAGGCCGGCTCCCTCAGTCAGGGATAGTTTCACTGCCCTGAGGTAGTGAGGATTTATCAGATCACTAGATTTGGGGAAAGCTTGATTTAGGTTGTCCTTCCTGCCTACAGAAGCTAAATCCCATGATTTTCACCCACCAGACCACCCTTCATCCCAGGGCCCAATGGGGAAATCCAGGGAAATAGCAGGATGTAAAAGGAAAGGACAGGGAGATGTCCAGAGAAAACAGGCAAGGTCCAAAATGCCCCAAAGGCAAAAGGCCCTTCAGTTGGTACTCTAGGGATATTTATAGACCAGCTCTAACGGTTTTCCCATGAGCTCAGCCCCCTGGCTGGTTCAACATTCTAAACTTTTTCCATCTGTCAGAGCTGCTACAGTTGGTTTGCAAAAACAAGAGCTTTTGCTGCAACCCTGCATTACACAAACTATGTCCAACTATATTTACCTCCATTTATTTGCATTTAGATTCCCAAAATTTATTGTTTACTGTACACAGAACACTGCTTTTATTGTACCTTTTACTAATGTAAACTCTGTCCTTACCTTCTACCTTAGTCAGTGGTCTTTATGAGTTATATGGCTGAATAAAAACCTCTTTACATTAAGCTAGGCTATTCTACAGATTATATATATATATATATAATCCCAACTTTACTCAGAGCCCCTTATGTCTTTTGGTAATATTTACCAGAATTTATACTGACATAGTCAGCAAGTATTTATGAAGTGCTTGCTGTATTCCAGGCCTGTCCTAAACACTCAGGATAAAAAAAATGCACCCCTTTTCTGCTCTGAAGCACCTAACTTTCTATGGAAGATAGAATATATTAAAAAAAAAAT
>NC_058133.1:278358128-278550941 GCF_016433145.1 Gracilinanus agilis | reverse complement strand
GGTTATGTTTATTTTGCACTGTGACTGTTTTAGCTTTATTTCTGATTAGACTGGTTTATATGAATTTTCCTGGGAAATTACTATTAAATAATGGTCACTCACACCTATATATTTTTTTATATTATACTTTGGGTGATGCCTAAATTTAGTTGTTTATTGACTGTTATTTTTCCTGACTTTTACCCATATGATTTCCTGACTTGTATCCATTGAAAGAGTATTGGTACTACAAGAGATGGGACTGATTGTTAAGGAGAAGCTTGGGTTTGTAAAAAGTACTACACAGTTTCCCATAGGTACCTTTTTCTATCTGTTCAATTATGGTTTCAAAACACCATTGTTGAGTTTCAACTTGGCCATTGTTTTTATAATTACTTGTAACCCATACTTTCTAAATACCCACAAGTATTAAAGGTCTGAAAAAGAAAGTTCTCACGATCAAATCCTTGGCACTTTAAAGTGGTTTACCATCTTAAGACCATATGGTTTTATCAGTGAAAATGATAGCAGAAGCTAACATGACTATCTATTTTGCTATTGTACCTTAGAGGCTATGGGGCCTTTCATTAAACCTACAGCTGAACATTTCTGCATGTGTTTTCTCTGATTGTCAGATTACATGCTTCTTGAGAGTAAGAATTATTTTTTAACGTGCATCCCTAGAGACAAGGACAAGGATCAGGCACAGTAAACTCTTTTATTGTATTTATTAATTTATGATTTTTTTCATTCCAATATAACTTTGTATATTTGTTCTCTGATACTTTGCAATTAATGTTCTGTGCCTTCCTCTCTACCCTCTTCCCTTCCTAAGAAGGCAGGTGATATGATACAGATTATATATATATATATATATATATATATATATATATATATATATATATATATGTATTCAATTTTTATTTTTAGTAGCTAAGAAGCTTTTTATTATGGCTGTGTAATGAAAGAAGAGAAGGGTTTTTTTGAACTAATTTTGGGTCANTATATATATATATATAATCCCAACTTTACTCAGAGCCCCTTATGTCTTTTGGTAATATTTACCAGAATTTATACTGACATAGTCAGCAAGTATTTATGAAGTGCTTGCTGTATTCCAGGCCTGTCCTAAACACTCAGGATAAAAAAAATGCACCCCTTTTCTGCTCTGAAGCACCTAACTTTCTATGGAAGATAGAATATATTAAAAAAAAAATCTTATAGACAAGATATAGGAAATACAAAAAAAAAAGTAATGTGAGAGGAGGAGTCCTGGGGTAGGGTTGATGATTCACAAGACACAAACCCAGAAGAAGAAAATGACCCCCAAAACATTTAAAAGCAAAATCTTAAAAAAAAACACGATATGGGCTCAAATTCCCCTATAATTCCTTTAAGACAGGGGTCGGTAACTTATGGCTCTTGAGCTATATCTGGCTCTTTTGAGGGCCAGATAAGGCTCTTTCTGCAGGAGCCATAAAGTCAATTTTTTTTTCAGGCGCTGTTACAGGAGCATGCACTGTTATAGGAGCGCACACTGTGAGCACTGTACAGCTCTCATGAAATTACATTTTAAAAAATGTGGCGTTTATGGCTCTCATGGCCAAAAAGGTTGCCAACCCCTGCTTTAAGAGGTAATGAAAGAATTTTTCAAAAGAGTTTTAAAAAATTATCAATGAAATGAGAGTGCTAGATGAAAAAGTGCTAAATGGAAAAGATGACGTTATAGAAGAAAGAATTGGAAAGAGAATTGATAGCTTGATACAAACTGTAGAAACTACTGATAGTAACAAACTCTAAAATTTGGAATGGACTATACAGAATCCAATAATTCTATCAGATAAGAAGAAATATTTAAAACAAAGTCAAAAGATGTAAGAAAGAAGAAAATTTATTATAGACACAGTAAAAGAATCTGGGAAACAGTTTGAGGGGAGAAAATTTAAGAATCATTGTACCACTTGAACTCCACAACAAAAAACTTTTTTTTTTAACCCTTACCTTTTGTCTTAGAATCACTACTGTGTATTGGTTCCAAGGCAGAAGAGTGGTAAGGGATAGACAACAGGTGTTACATGACTTGCCCAGGGTTACACGGCTAGGAAGTATCTGAGGTCAGATTTGAACCTAGGACCTCTCATCTCTAGGGCTGGCTCTCAATCCAGTGAGCCTCCATGTTGCCCCCAAAAAGACTTTAAAAAAGTCTAGACATATTTCAGGCAGTATTTAGAGAATATAGCTCAGATCTCTTAAATATCAGGTGTCAAAGTAGAAATAAAAACTCATTGGCCAGTCTTTAAAAGAAATCCCAAAATGAAAATTCTTAGAAATATTATAGCTAAAATCCAGAGTTCCCAGATCAAAGAAAAAAATACTGCAAGCAGTCAGAAAGAAAGAATTTAATTCTGAGGAGCTTCAGGCAGGATCACACACAATTTAGCAGCCATCACTTTAAAGGAGTGGTGAATTTGGTATTTGATATTCTAGAACAAAAAAGATAAAGACTTACGGTTTAGAATAATTTACCCAGCAAAATTGAGTATAACCCTGGAGGTTCGGGGGAAGAATATATCTTTAATGAAACATAACTTTTAAGCATTCAGATGAAAATACCAGAAAAAAAAATCTTTGGAGTTCAAACACAGAAGTTAAAAGAAGTAAAAGAGGAAATACAAATGAACAATGATAAAGGGGATTAAATAAGGATACTACCTAAATTTTAATTCCTAAATTATAAATTAAACTACTTTAATTCTCATTTCATGATATATTTTTGCCCTCTGAACCCCCCTATATCCTCATCATCATCAAAGTTCATTTAGAAAGTCTAGTTAGACATGGCCTCGAAATGATCTTAAGAGACAAATGGAAAAAGAAGAGGAATATACTAGAGGGGGAAGAGAAAGGGAGATTAGAGAAAATTTTGACCCATAATCAAGATGTACAAGTAGGCATTTTATATAAACAAAAAGGGAGTGATGAGGGAAAGTAATAGCTGACATTTGAACCTTATTTTCATGTGAAGTGGTCAAAGAAGGAAGACTATAGATGTGTTTACGGTCCAGTACAGAAATAGATTTCAATCAGTATGGAAATAGGAAGGAAATGGGAGAAAAGAGAAGTGGGAATGAGAGGGAGGGTATATTAAAGTAAGGATTAGTACTAATCAAAGGTGGCTTAAAATGGGAATCTGAGATGGTACCCATAAATTGGGGAATGACTGATAAAGTTCTAGCATATTACTGTGATGTAATACTATTATATTCAAGGAAATGATGAAGGGGGTGGTTTCAGAGAAAACCTGGGAAGACATGCTACTCCCCACCATGGGTCTTTTTTTTTTTTTTTTTTTTAACTCAATGTGCCCAATATGGAAATTTTTGACTTAACATTTGTAATAGGGGTTTTGTTTTTCTTTTGTTCTCAACACAGGAGTTGGAGGGCAAGAAAGTAGATTTTGCTGAATCAGAACCAAAATAATATATAAAATCTGTTTTGAATATGTTGAATTTTGAGATATCTATAAGACAACCAGTTTGAAATGTCTAATGGGCAATTGATGATACAAGATTGACACTCAGGAGAAAAATTAAGACCAGTTATATAGATATGTAATTATTTGCATAGAGATGATAGTTAAATTTATGGAATTTTATGTGTTTGGAGATGTTAGTCCCTAATGTGATGGCCTCATTGGACTACCCTAATATTTTTTGTTTTCTGCCTCCTACTCCCTTGGATATCTCCAGTTAAATTATAAATATTTCCAACAAACATGCCAAATAAAAGAGCCTATTACTTTGAACATTGACTAGCTCCTCTAATTGTTCTTTGAAGTCCAGCAATGGACTTATACATTGGTCTTGACATAGCCTAAAATTTTATTTACTTATGATTTTCTTAATTGACAGTCTTACTTTATTAGCTTATGTATAATACAGTAGCTTATTAAAATTAAATGCTATAATAAAAGTACTTATTACCATTAAAATAAAGCATTTATCTAAGTTGGACTTACCTAATTCCTTCATAATTTTTAGATGTTTTGAGAGTAATTATTTGTTCTTAATGAGTATAACTCAAGTTACAGGTGCTCAATTTTTTAATAATCCATGTAAAAGTGATATGTATGATTTGGTAAAGTTTTGTCAATGCATGTCCTTTTATTGAATGCCAATTCAAGTATCATAATGCAAACAATAAGAGATTTTAGGAAACCTTTTCTTTTCTCATAGTTTTATTCCCTCACCTCAGATAAATTTCTCTGAGAGAGACTATTCACCTTCTAGATTTGAGTGACCAGCACTCCTGCTGCTGCATGCTCCACTTGAGAACTGACAAGTGTTGATGGTGGCCTAATTCCAGTTGCCAGTGTACCTTTTTGGTATTTCCTCCTCTGTGTTCCACATATGCCTTTGGTAATTTTCTTTTCCATTGGTGATGTTGGCTCCTCTGTCTTTCATACAGTGACTAGTAGAGTGGATGGCATTTGAGAACTTGCTCTGTGTGTTTGAGGAGTGTTTGCCCAGTGTTTCTCTTTCAGTAATACTTCTTCAAGAAAAATTCTTGCATCACTTGCTGTTTCCTCCAGCAACAACCATTTTCTTCATTTTAGCTCTAAAGGAAGATTATATGTCTCCTTCATTCTCCCTTGATCAGGCAGACATATCAACCAAAAAGGAAATGGAAATAACAATATGTTTACTAGGAGAAATAAGTAGAGCTAGGAAAAGCAGGAACTGGATTTTTAGCTGCTAAACAGCTGCTACTACTAACTAATCAAAATTGACTTTTCTGAGGCTTTCCTTTTTAGGGGCAGTATCCTGACAGGCTGTACCGAGTCTAGTTTGGCATCACAGTTATATTAACAAAAAATAAAATAAACAACTATGCATTCAGTCACCCAGTCTTTTACCTCAACCAACATATTTCAAATCAGGGCAAAGAAAATGTATAGTATAATTTATGTGTGAAAACTGGCCCATGTCCAAATGGTCCAGCCCACCTGCAAATTGGCTGATGGGATCTGCCTAAGTACATATAATGCCTTGATTCAATGTTTAAAAATAATGGCTGTCATGAAAAACTACTTTTCTTATATTGGAAAATTATGAATACAAAGCCAGTTAAAATTTTATTTAACATAATAAAAATCTCCTGATTCTTAAAATCTAATGTTAATAATTCATTTTAAAATAATATCTTAAAATATGAGGTTTAGAAAATGAATTAAATAGTTATTGGGAGCAGGGAGTAGCTAGGTTCCTCAGTGGATAGAGTCAGGTAGTCTATGTTCCAATCTGACCTCAGATATTTCCTAGCTAGTTTGCTCTGGGCAAGTCACTTAAACCCAGTGCCTACTCCTTACCAGTTTTCTGATCTGGAATTGATACTTAGTATTGATTCAAAGAAGGTAAGGATTTAAAAAAATAATTAGGTGTAGGGAGGGGACCCTGAATGTAGGCCAGAAAAATAGGCTATTAAGACTCATATAGTCATTAAATGATAATATTGAGCAAGGAGAGGAATGGAAATTAAGAATCCTTTTTTGAACCTTTACCTTCCATCTTAGAATCAATACTGTATATTGGTTCTAAGGCCCAAGAACAGTAAAGGCTAGGCAATAGGAGTTAAGTGACTTGCTCAACATCACACAACTAGGGAAGTGTCTGAGGTCAGATTTGAACCCAGGACCTTCTATTTATGGGCTTGGCTCTCAATCCACTGAGCCACATAGCTGCCCCCATAGTAATTATTTTCAGTGAAGAAAGGAAGAGGCTTGATATCTGACATAGGAAAAAAATTAAAAATTCATATTTTAATTTAAAATATTTTTCATTTAATAAACCTTTATTTTATCTTCCACAAAACTCTCATTAAAAAAAGAATATTTTTAAAACTCATATCACTAATACTCATTGTCAAACAAAATAAATTCCCATCATGACTAAGTCCAAAAATGTATGTTTTATTCTATATCTTGAATAAACAATTTATAATTTGAGCTTGGGTAACTGCAAGAATGGTAGATTCAAGATATATGATAACTAGGAAAGAGCAAATTTTATGGAAGAAGACGATGGCTTCAGCTTTTTATATAGATTTTTCTGTTTAAGGACCCAGTAATTAAAATTACTTACATAAGAGTTGTTTTTGAGGTATAGTGGGAAGATCACCAGATTTTGAATGAAAAAATTTTAAGAATTGGTCTTATTTAACATCTTTATGATCTTTGCAAATATCTGATCTTTAGTTTCCTTATCTGCAGAATGAGGGAGTTGAACTAGATCTTACATCTAAGGTTTCTTCTGATCCTAAATTGTGATCTTATCATCCTTTATATTTTTAGCCTCCATGTATTTGAGGGAAAAGCAAAAAAATATTGATGCAAATCTGAGGGAACTTATGGAGAGTTTCTGATAAGACTATTTGATTTCTTTGTGGTTCTAGGTGTCCCTGAGGAGAAGGTGTATATGTTTGTTAATATTCATCTTCTGCCTTTGTGTGTTATGGAATGGAATGGGTCCCATCTCTCTACTTTTCCCTATTCTACTTTTTTCCTATTCTTTCTTCTTATATCTCTTATATCAATTCAATATTTTGAAATCTTAGACTGAAAATATGATATTTAATTGAATGATGTTTAGGGAATCTACTATAACACATTACTTGGTAAGGTAAACTACACAATACATTCAATGTTTAAATGATGAATTTTCTACCTTTATTTTCCTGTTCTATTTTAGGCGGTAAACATGACTTTTATGTAGGTAAATTTAGGTTATGTCCTAAAGCACTTTGGGAGTGCTCGATCCTGACTTTTTAGAGTTATTTCACATTACTCCCTTTTACATACCTTATGTTCTAACCAAACTGGCATACTTGCCATACTCTCAATTGAATATTCCCCCTCTAGCCTCTTGACTTTACCTTAGCTGTCCTCCATTCCTAGAATATGATCCCTCTTCTTCTATCTCTTCACGCCCTTAGCTTCCTTCTTGTCTCACCTCATGAGCCATCTTTCTTAAGAGGTCATTACTTATCATCCCAAATTGTTAAGCTGCTACTGCTTTTTATTCCTCTTGCTCCTAGTCTTATAGAATCTTCATTGTGCGAACAGAATCATCTCAGTGTCATCAGCACTTAGTACCATGTCTTCCTTAATAAATGCTATTTGACTGGATTGGGAGGATAGAATTTGGAGGATAAAGCGTCAAATTTAAATTAATAATGATAGGTTATTACAGTTCCAGAAATGTTTGAGGAATTATTTCATAAGATTGTGGTGAAGTTGAAGTAATTATGATGTTTTCTTCCTCTACAAAAATTTAGATCTTCAGTTAATAAAATTGTATTTAATATCTACTATGTGATGGGAACTGGAGCTACAAAAACAAAAAAATGAAACAATTCTGTGATATAGATATTAAGGAAAGGATGATATAGTGGGAAGACTAATGAATCTCCAATTACATCTAGGTTCAAATCCTAGCTCTGCTAAATATTACCTAGGTAGACTAGGGCAAATTACAGGCATACCTTGGAGAGATTATAAACTCAAAATCATGAAAGATCTCAAGAGGCTGGAACAATGGGACAAACTTAAGAAAACAAAATTTAATGTGGATAAATGTATAATCTTCCACTTAGTTTCAGAAAAGCAACTGCATAAATGATAAGCATTTAGACTTCTTTTTATGAAATGACAGTGTTGGAGGAGGTGGAATATGTGTGTTTGATATGAATGTTTTTTTTAAAAAAAGAAAATGTAATCTTAAGTCACAATAATTGAAGAATAATGTCTAGAGCAATTAAGAACCATACCCCAAAGAAGATGGCCTTTGTTTCATAAAGTAGTGATTCCCCTCCCACTGAATGTCTGCCTATTTGGCCCAAGTCCTTGTTGGCAAACCTATGGCACATGTGCTGGAGTGTGCTGGAGGCAGCTGCTCCCCTCTCCCTCTCCACTAGTACCTGAGGATATTCCTCACATCGCCCGCCCCTCTGCCCAAAAGCCCAATAGGAGCACTTCCTCCTTCCCCTTTTGCTGGTAAGGCTGGGGGAAGGGGGAACTTAAAATGGGGTATGAAGGTTGAAGTTTGGGTGCTCAGTCTCTAAAAAGTTTGCCATCACTGGCCTAGGTGATCAGTTGAGAGAAATCTTGTAGAACAGATTCACACTTTAGCTTGAGGCTGGCTTTCATCATCTTTGAGACTCCTTCCAACTAGAAGATTCCTTGATTCTTTTTTTCTATTTACATCCAGAAATATGACACACTGGTAATCTCTAGGACTATCGTGTCCATTTCATCTGCCTCACTTTGACAGCAGAATGTGGCTAATAATAGAAAGGGTAATTTTGAATTCAATTTAATGACAGTGTATGATCACTGTGGTACTAGCTCTTTTTTCTCTAGTTTGAAAACCCAAAGCCTTTTTTGTCCTGAAGAATCTGTGGTAGCCTGTTCCTCTGTGCAACTTGCTACCTGAAAAAATCCAAATTCCTGCCAAGGCCATTCCCACCTCACCTTGACCCCAGGAACAACTTTCACAAAGAACATCCCATCTGGTTGCCATTACCTGTAGGATATGCAGTTTGTCTGTGTCTTTGGGAGGTTAACTCTTAATGTTAAATAAAGGAAGCTAATCAAAACCAGTGGTAAAACATTTTCATAGTTCATATTTTATACAGTGAGTATTGAGTTACCCTTCATATGACTACATATCTGATGCAAAAAATAAGTCAATTTTTTTTCTTTTTTAAAAAATTAGGATAATACTGATTATACAGTTAAAGTAAGTTTAATTGCTTCTCTATTTGGCAGGACAAGTTAATGCTGTTGATATTACTATATATGTTTTTTATACACCTTGGAAAATAATAGCTCATTTATTTACTTGATATGCCACTATTAATACATTTTGGATCCTGTCAAAATATAAACTGCAGGTTAAAATACAGTTTTCTTACTTTAAATTAGGTAGTTAGAAAGCACATAACTTGCCGGCTAAACCTGTAACAGATACTTAAGATTATTAGATAGAATTATGACATGAAAATTGAAAATTACTCCAATAAAACCCAGTTTGGGGTCTACATACAGAGAAACTTGGATATCTCAAGTCATTATAATGTGTTATAAATGGCTTAATGAATTTTGAATTGAGGAGGGATTTGTTAAGCCCTACATTTGGATTATTGTAGGGATTTAGGAGGGAGAGTATTTTAATTTTTAGTGTTTATTCTTACCTAACAAACACAAAATAGAGTGGGCATTTGTATATATAAGTAGGACAAGGAAAAATTATGCATTACAAGGAATGGCTTAGTAATTGTTGATATTGTAATGGAGGATTGGAGGGATGTTAACTATTATTATTATTTGTGGGTTCACACTGGGGTGAGAGAGACAGGAATGACAGGAAGGGGCTCACAAGTAGGGAGACTAAAGTTTAACAGCAAAGGGGTGTCTGTTACTGAATTGGCTGTTAGGTCCAACTGCCACGCTGAAGCACCAAGACTAGGCCTATGGTAATCAGCAAAGTAAAGGCAGGAGTTTATAAGTGAAGGCAACACATTTAATCAAGGACAAACTAAGATTAAGGATGGGAATAGGGTTTACTACACTTAAAAGCTAAGGGCAAACCACAGGGGCAGGGGAAGGACTTGACTACACTCTCCTGTGATCTAAGCAAGGCAGGGCCCAAAGAAAGGTGTACTGGAGTCACCACGGAAAAGTTCCTCCCAACCTGGTTCCAGCCAGGTTTGGTCAGCTTAGCTGAGGGCCTGAGGGTGGCTTTACTTGGGATCTCAAGGCTAATCCAGGGATGGTTTCAGGATGCCAGGAGTCAACTCCACCAGAACAGGTGATCCAGGGTATCCAGGTAGGGAGAGAAAGTTTGCAATGCTTTCCACCAGATCCCAAACCACTTCCCTATTTGGAGCTGCTCTGCAGGTCTGATGTCCTCTGCTGTAAGCCTTCACCACTCTCCAGGATCCCAGGGAAATGGATACAACTCCCCTAGCTCTGAGATCTCCCAGGGTCAGCAACAGTTTGTGCCAACCACCATGGAGTCCTTCTCAGGCACAAGCCACTTCCTCCTTCCCCTGCCTTCCATTCAGAATGTCCATGACTTCCAGCTAAGGCTTTTCCTAGCTTGTTTACACACCTACTTTTAAACTTATGCCTCTTACAATGTCATACTTGGGGAGAATTCTGCATTGAATTGAAAAAGAAATAGTCTATATTAATTTAGGGCAGTTTCTGGTATATCCAGCAGGGACTCTATAAATGTTAAATAATTAAAATAGATTCTTCTGCCCGGAACTTTTATTTATTTTAAAAGCAGAAATTTTGAAAGAAGAAACAGGCACATGAATTCATAACAACTGATAGTTTTCAAAGACCCATAGCAGCATTACCGAGGAGTTACTAATTGATATAAAATAGAATTTTATGCCTTCCTAAAACTCGAAATATAATGACTCAGGCATAACAATCTATTTTTTTAAAAAGGCAATCAGCACTTTTTTCAGAGGAAATATTTTCAGACTCGGTAGATGTTTGGGGAATGATTAGTACTGTTTCGTTCACAGTGTTCTTGCAAGAGAAAACCAAATATTGCTCACAAATCCCATGAAGGCAGATAGGCCAAGGACAGTTGTGATCTATGGGAATAGATATAACAAGCCTTAGTAAGACATCAGGTTTTAGGGAGGCATTGAAGATATATTTGCCATTCTTTTCTTCTATTGCTAAAAATAAAATAACTGATAGTAATATATATATAATTTTTAAATTAGTACAACAGGAGGAATTTTTAACTTTAATAGTCACCTATTCTCTTCAGAGAGGTATTACCATAGGAACATGCTGATAAGATAACAAATTATTTTATAATCTTGTAATTGAGAAAATGTAATTGACAAGACTGAGCATTCCATAGGATTGAAGTTTAAACAGTATTTCTTAGGTATATTTTAATACTAAAATTTAAATTCTCATTAAATAGTAATTCTATGAAGCTGATCCTAATTATTTTTTTTTAAATCCCAGACCTATTTTTTTCTTGGAAAATACTTGAGTCATTGAAAATATTTTTGTCTTCATAAGTCATTCAGAGGTGGCCACATGGCTCAGTAGATAGAGATTCAGGTCTAGAGATAGGAAGTCTTGTATTCAAATTTGTCCTCATATACTTCCTCTCTCCATAACTGTTGGGCACCTCCAATTGCCTAGCCCTTGCCACTCTTTTGCCTTGGAATTGGTACCAATTGTAATTGTAAAAGGCTTTAAAAAAACAAAATTTAAAAAATTAAATGTCAGGTGACAAGTGTTTAAAATATTAACACTGTGCTGGGCTCTAGAGATACAAAAACAAAGAATCAAATAATCCCTACTCTCAAATAACTTTTATTTTGATTAGGATGATACCAAGTGAATATACAAATATAAAGGTATAAATACAAACGAACTATATACAAGGTAGTTTCAAAGGGGAAGGGAACCAGATAAGCTTTACAGAGAATGAACTGCTTGAGCTGTTTCTTAAAGGAAGAGAGGAATTCTGAGAGGAGTCATGAGAAGAGTGTATTCCAGGGAAAATGCCTGGTGATGGTACATAGAATGTCAAATGTATGAAACATTGAGAAGGCTAATTTAACTGGACTGCAGAGGGTAGCAAGGAGACAAATGTCCTATAAGACCAGAAACATAGATTGAAGCCAAGTTGTTAAAGGCTTTAAAAGTTAAACAGAAGAGTTTATTTATAATCTGTCCTGAAAGCAACTACACTTAACAAAAATCAGTTGTGTGGAGGATGAACTTGAATGGGGAAAGAAGTTTGAGGCAGGATACAAATTAGTTGTTGTAATAACAGCTGTTGTAATAACATAGGTAATAGGTGATGATAATTTGAACTAAAATGCTAACTGTGTAGATAGAGTACAGAATGGATATGATAGTTGTAGAGATAGAAAAGTCAGAGGTTTAGCTACTGATTGGATATATGGCACAACAGAGAGTCAGGAGCTGAAAATAGTAATGAGGTTATAAAACTTGGGAGATACAAAGGATGAAGGTCTTTTGAACAGAAATGGGAACATTTGGAAGACAGGGTAGTTTGGAGGAAAATATAAAAATTGAGTTTTAGGCATGTGGAATATGAGACATTTCTGAGCCATCTAATTTGAAATGTTTAACAGGCCATTAGTGATGCAGGAGACAGACTGAGGATAGATATATTGATCTGTGAATCATCTTTATAGAGATGATCAGTTTCCCTGAGGGAACTAATGATTTCACCAAGTGAAACAGTATAGAAAGAAGAGAAAGAGGCCTAGAACAGATCCTTGTGGAACATTCACAGTTAAGGCAGTGTAATATGAATGATGAGCTAGCAAAAGATTAAGAAAAGGAGAAGTCTGACAGATGAGGAAGGACCAGAAAAGAGCAGTGTCGTGAAAATATAAAAGTAGTAAAGTATCCAGCAGAGGAGGGTGGTCAGCAGTGACAAATGCTACAGGTAGGTTGAAAATAATAAAGACTGAATAAAGACCATCTGATGGGACCATTAAGAGTCAACACTTTGAATTGTGCTGCTATAGAAGACTTTTGAGAATCAGACAATACTTAAATTCATTCAGACTATTCACTGGAAGGTCAATTGCTGAAACTGAAGTTTAAATACTTGGGCCACATAACAAGAAGATAGGATTCATTAGAAAAGTCTTTGATGCTGAGAAATATTGAAGGCAAAAGGAGAAGGGGATAACAGAGATTGGGAAGGGCCTGATATTCTATCACCCATTTGGTCTTGAAGAGTCAGACATGTCATATTGTTTAATCAGTCTAGGAATGAAGCAGAAAACATCGAGTATATTTATATCACACCTTATCGTACAATAATAAATTTTGTTTTGTAGGCCACCTAATCCAACACCTTCATTTGATATATGAGGAAGGGATTGAAGCTCAGAGTATTTGACTTCTGACCTTCTTTTTGGCTAAAGGAGATCAGGAGATCCTCCCAATGTGGTTAGACTTTTCCTTACTTTCTCTTGACAATGTGAGCAGCAGAATATATGGCTCTCTATCAGTTATTCCTCAGTCTTGCCATGTGACCATAACATCTTGTTCAATTATTCATTTTCTTCATGACATTCTTTGCTCCAATTCTTTTTTTTAATGTCAGGTGCACCATTGTAATATATAGAAAATGGTTAGCCATTTTTGTAGGTGCAAAAGAGCAGTTTGCCCCTTTAGAATACAGAACCTGGCAAGGCAGCCCCAGGCATGTGCCAGTCTTGAAGTTGGGAAAGGAGTGTCAATTGAGGAGCAAAACCCCTCAGGGGCCACTTCTTCTCTGGGTTAGAGAGGCAGGAGGTTGTCTACTGTCCGGGCCCGGGAGGAGGGTAGATTGGTATAGGCAGGCAATCAGGGTTCAGACTATATCAATCACCTTACTATTGATAAGGCAACTGAGCCTTAATATCAAACAGGATTATTTCATCATCAAAATATACAAAATCTATAACAGCTTCTGAGCCAGGGGAGACTCTCAAAGTCCCCTGAATTCAGCACCTAGGTCAGCTTTCTACTTAGATATCTCTATAAATTTATTGAACTTATTATAGGTTATAAGCTTAATAGGTTTTACCTACTTCCCTCTCTCCCACCTCCCAGTTTCCCTTTCCTTCAATCTATCCAATAAACCTAGTTTAAATCTACAAGCCTCTGACAGCCTTTACTCATAAGCTGGTAGCCTACCTGGTTGAGGACAAAGTCAACATCATTTGATATCATAGTCAGATCTTGGAATTAAGCCTAGCTGATCTAATCACTTCAAGATCAAGCTTGTGCTAAGATTATAATCATTATTAAGGTCCCAGGAAGTCGTCAAGATCAACTTCCTAGTTTCATCAAGGTCAACTGATTTCTAAGGAACTGTTCTAGGGCATCTAGCCTGTCACAGAATTCCATCACCTTTCAGTGGAGCTTTTATCAGCCAGTTGTGGCAAATAGTCCTCAGACTTTTACAACTTGGTTAAATATCAGTGCTCCACTGTATTAATAGATAATGGGACCTTAACCATCATAACACCATGCATCTCCTTACTGCCCCTTAAATTATATGTATTTTTAATAATTGATATCTAGTACATCTAGATATACAAAACCAAAGAATAAACCCCAAGGATACCCCCAGAAAGAAAGAAAACCTCAAGAAAAGAAAAAAATCTTTCCCCCAAACATCACCTAGGTAGAAGGCAGAAAGGATCTGAATTTTAGGATTAAGATTAGAATCACAGGATTTAAAAGTTTAGGGTATACATACTTGTTGATTCAAACCATGTTCTCTTTTCTGAATTGGGTGAGATTTTTTCTTCCCTTTCCTAATCCTTAACTCTTGATTTAGGTGTGTGTGTTCCCTAATTTTTATCCATTTCTTACCATGGGTCTAAATTCTTATACATTAAGTATTTTGTATTTTTACAAACTGAGCTAGTTTAGGGAAAATGAAACTAAACTCACCATTGCCAACTGTCTTCCAGCTTGTATATGTTGGTCTTGGTGAGAATTAAGTGAGAAAGTGTGACTATATCAGAATAGATTACTATTGAATGATGCTATACATTTTCACTATTTTTTGGATGAATTTAGTCAGGATTTCAATTATTGCTATATGTTGAATCAACATTAATTTTTTTCACATGGAAAATAGTTTTAAATTTTAAAATACAGCACCTGGTATGTGTCATTTAAGTTTTAGGCTAACACTGAGGTTTATTTCTTGTTTGCTTATGGTAGTCTGTGTTGTACCATAGATTTGTTTGCATTTAATGTCACTTAACTTTTAATCATTTCAAAATTTCAGGAATATAGTCTTTAAGTATATTATCTCCATCCTTTAATACAAAAATGTGTATCATTTTCATTTCACATCCAAAAATACTATTTAATCTGTCAGCTGTGCTAATGATTTTGGTTAAGCTGTATTTATCTTCTATGTCAAGTATTATTGAAAAGAAGTGCCTTGCTACATAGACTTCACATCTCTGCTGTATCCTTTAGAAAT
The DNA here is from genome assembly GCF_016433145.1 of Gracilinanus agilis. Lineage (NCBI taxonomy): Eukaryota > Metazoa > Chordata > Mammalia > Didelphimorphia > Didelphidae > Gracilinanus > Gracilinanus agilis. The sequence goes on along the minus strand of NC_058133.1, from coordinate 278,535,885 downwards.
GTCACCTTTGCACAGGTTATGAGGAAAGTGCTTTGTAGTTTACCAGGTATTGTGTTAAATGCCTACATGACATCTGTGTGATTCATCATTATTTATTATCCAGGATAGTTGTGCATAAAATGAATTTTAATTATGATTATTTTATAGGTAAAACTATGGTATGGTTTCTTGCATGTTTCTAAGTTCCTTAATTATAATTAATTTTGTTCACAAGGCTTTCTTTTCAGCCTTATGCACAGCCTCCCTCTTCAAGTTCACATTGTGACTGCTTTTGAATAATGCTTCCTACTGTCCTAATTTACTCAGCATTTCATTTTAGTTTCTAGAAAGAATAATTTCTTTCTAAAAGCCTTACAAAATGAAAGGCCTCACTATCTAACAATGAAAATTACTAACGAAAAATCATTATCATTGGGTCCAAGGCTCATACTTATTTTATAGGTAAGTTAACACCTCCTCTTTTCCAGGACATTGCCTATACCTCAATAGTTAGGTAATGGGGTGTTTTGATTAACCATATTCTCAAGTCATCTGAAAGTTAAGAAAGGGCCTCGTTCAAAGGTTGTATGGAGTCTGAGCTTCCAGAATCCTTCAAAGAGCACTGTTATATTGTTTGAATTCTCAATTTCTTATTTGCAGAAACATGGCATGTTACCACCCACAAATCTACCGTCTAGGAACCAGACCATCAACCACAGTTTGAACATGTGTTTAAACAGACCTAATGAAAATAAAAAGCTAAAGTTAACTCTGAAGACTTGAGCTAAGCAGAATAAACCACGAGAAAAGTAAAATCTTTTCTCCAAACATCACCCAAGTAGAAAGTAGAAATTTTCAGAAATTCTTGGGCAATAGCAAGTGACTGGGCAGATAGAAACATGATTTTAATGCTTGGAGTATCTTTCATCCATGGTATTACCTTTCCAACTGTAGTAAAACTCATAGTTTATCTAACCTTCACCCTCTAGGTAATTGTGATATTTCCTGGACTTAGAGAGAAATTTCTGTCCTTCCCTACTTTACAACTCTCAATGGTTGCAATAAATTTGTGAAGGTTTCTTTCTTTTTCTTTATTTCTACCTTTAAAAAAAAAGGCAAATTACTTTTGAGTGTAGTTCTGCTTAATGGAGTTTTTTTTTATTCTGGTTTCTATGCTTGCTATGGTATTGTCATATTTTTTTAACAGTTGAAATTTCACAGATGCTACTTACTGAAACTATCAGGTCCTTTAAACTACCTTTCATTCATTCACTAACCATGCAACTTATTGTCTCATTCATTGCAGACTTGATCCACTAAAAGATATACTGGTTTTGTAGCTGTATAAAAAATAGTTATATTTTGTTCTGAATTCTAGAGAAACTGAGAAAGATTAATCATAAACTGTTCATTTCCTCTCATGGGCCTTATAACAGTTTTTCAGTTTAACAATGAAGTGAAAAGAAAACAAATGTGTTAGTACCAAATGGCAAAGGAGGCTTAATTAGAATAGGAAGTTTGTTCTACAACTCAGATGTTTGTGGCCTTAGCATCTGCCCTATTTCCTGCGACTTTAGTGGTCATTTTGAACTTGGTGATATGGGCTGTTTACCATATACTGATAGTGACACTTGCTTCCGTGTCATCACTGCAGTTTGTAGAAAGAAATTACTTCCATTTTGGGATCAAAGGATTTCATTTTCCCAGCTGTTGACCATGCCATGTTAGCCCTCTAGCAGAAATGTGTAGCTCTGAACACTGAAATAAGAACAGATTTAATCCCTAGAGTTTTCAGTCAGATTTCTGGGTGGTCTAGAAAGATCAGTAATCCCCTTCACAACTTGACAATTTCTAGATAGATATTTCTTTTAAGTTTTTACATGTTGGAGCTATAATCTTGATAGTGAAAGCTTATTAGAGCAAATTGACCTATTTGATTATTATTTTTAAAAGAATAGTAAAACAAGGAAGTTAATTTACTTGACAATTTTTATTTTTCATAGTGTTTCCTCCACATAAAAAAAAGGTTCCATAGAGATTTTTGTGGAGAAAGCTTATACTCAATTTAAATGACTTGCCTAGAGATACAAAGTTACTAAGTTAAGCTGATTTTGAATGCAGATTTTCTGATTCATAGTCGAGTGTTCTTTTTTTTTTTATGCCATATCACTCTCTCATATTCTTAAGTTTACAGATTGATTTGATGATAATGTACTGGTCTCACTTAAATCTAATGAAACATTGATCGCTTGGACACAGAATGGACCCTTTAAGAGCCCTATGAGTGCAAGGGGCATGAGAGTTAGAAGTACTGGATGACCTTGCTATATGAAACTATTTATTATTTGGTAGTCCTTGTGGAAGTAACCATGTATTTTCCTTTGTAAAATTTATTCTTATTTATTTTGCATTTAATTATCTACTAATTTAAACAATTCCATATAAAAATAAGGATAAAAAGTATTATATATGAACCTGTAAAATGTTATATACGGTTTTAAAGTTTATATTAAATTTAATAAGATAGTATCAAAAATGCCTTATATGTGTGTCTTTTTCTGAAATTCATTTGTCCCTGTGCACTAAGGTTTTTTTTGTTGCCCTCAGCTTTTCTCATTAGCTTCAACCAATTCTGAGCTTTTGCAGAACTTAAACTCTTTTCGTAGGACCATACTATACTCTTAATGTTTATTTTCCTTTATTGGCTTTGCTTCCATCCTCAATATTAACTCATACTGAATAATATGATAATATTAACTCAATCATATAATATACTAATATTTCATTATATTATATTATATATGATAATAGATGATATTAGATCATTATTATATTATAATATTATATATTATTAGATTATATATGATAATAGATTCTACTTCTCTTTCCTCTGAACTCCTTGAGATCTGTTTTCTCAAAATATAGGATGGATGTAAAACTATGTCCAGTCTTCTTCTCGATCATAAACTTAAGATGGGAGCAGCTAAGTGGCTTAGTGGATTGAGAACCAGGCCTAGAGATGAGAGGTCCTGAGTCCAAATCTAACCTTGGATACTAACTAGCTGCATGATGCTGGGCAAGTCACTTAACCCCCGTTGTCTATCCATTACTACTCTTCTACCTTGGAAGCAATACACAATATTGATTTTAAGATGAAAGATAATGTTTGTTAAAAAAATTAAGAAATATAAATTCTAGGATGGAGTGGTTACTTTTCTCCAACATCCCAGTCATGCTTATCCCTGCAATCAGGGTCTCCCTGTTTATAAGAATTTAATTGAGAATAGAATTTCCTCTTGTTGATTCATTCATCTTTTGAAGAGTGAAATTATTATTAAAGTAAGGGAAGAAGTTATTAGCTGCTCTGTTTTTGGCAAGGAGAGAGAACTACAGAAAATACCTGGTTAAATAGTAATTACATCATTACTATACCATATCTCTATGCTAGGCTTAGATGTTGCCCAAACTCCTCATCCATTTCTTCTTTCCTTTCAGATGGTATACTCAAATGAAAAAAATAACTTTTTTATCTCCCTTCTTTAACTTTAGCCCATTGTTCTTCTTTAAGCTTCTTCCTCTGGTTCCTGGGTATCCTCACATGAATATTTCTTCCTAGTATATAAAGCTATACCATTCTGCCCTTTTGTTTCTTTTGAATAAATTGTTCCCATTCTGAGCTGTGGTCCAGTCATAACTTTCATCTCACCAAGTCTTAGTGATATCTTCTGAGGTGAAATTTTCCCTCTTGCAACAACCTATAGTTCCATTTGTTTACTGCCTAAATTTGGAGCATTTGTGTACAGATATTTTAACCATGGGTATTATTACTGGCTTCTTTGTTTGATTTTAATTGTAAGGAATTTGGGGGTTTCTCATGTGCTATTCTTCATTCTTTGAAACTATTCTTTATGTTAAATTTGACAATATGCATAGGGTTGTCTTCTCTCTAACCCTTTGTTTTTAGTTTCATGCCCATTTGATTAGATTTGCAAGAAATCTGGCAAATACATTCTTTATTAGTTGTTCAGTTGTGTCCAACTCTTCACGATGCCATTTGGGGTTTTCTTGGCAAAGATACAATAATGAGAGGCCATATTTGAACTCAGAAAGATTATCTTTCTTATTCCAGACCTGGCACTCTATCCACTTGCCACTTAGCTTTTTGTCATACCCTTCTTGCAAAAGAAGCAGAAATGAAATGAAAACTTTGGAGTTTGTGGTTATCATATTGAAAGTTGAAAACCCAATCAAATATTAGTAGTTATAATTTTAATAGTGAGGTAGTTAGGTATAATAAGATAATTCTCATTTGTAGTAATTTTAGACTTATAAATTTTTCCTTAACAATTCCAAGGGATATATATTGTTGGTATTATTATCCCTATTTTATAAATGAGAAGCTGAGACGCAGTTTAGGTTAGTCGACTTACCCAAAGTCACCCAATTAAAATGTGTCAGAGCAGGTCTTCTGGTCCTAACTCTTGACTTTCAGTTAATTTGCTGTAGCCTTGTTGACCACATCATGTTAGGTACAGTAGTAATTAGCTTAAAAAGAAGAATCTGTTCTATTGGGTAGACTCAGACTTAGACTACAGTTTGAGATGAAGTGTATGTGTGCATGTGTGTAGCTGCACAGGCATGCATATGTAAACATATACATATATAAGCATAGAAAGATTTTCTTACTTTGCACTTATAAAAAGAATGAGGATCTTGCCTGGCAATGTTGTTTGTATAAGGGCTGTAGGGCATTCATGAGTAGTATGGCACCTTTATTTTAACAACCTTTGGGTGCTCATATGGCAAATTATCACCCCAGTGGATTCCCTTCATTTTGAATTTGAGCTCTTGCCAAGAAAAACACCTTGATGATAGAAAGCTGGCTGAGGCACAATTGATTTTGGATTAAAACCCTGACTTTAATAGCTCAGGTCAATGGATGCTTTTTTCCCCAAAAAACATACTTATAAGTCTATTAGAATTTAGCTTAAAAGATTAGTCTACTGTGGGTTCATGTGTTTCTAGAAAGGAATTTTTACAAAATCTTACATATAATTCATTAAGAGTTGAATAATATTTATAGCTTGTAATTCTGTCAAACTTAATTTAATGTTTTTAATATGGGAAGCTTCTAGTTTACAGATAGGTTGTATTTATTTTTAATTTGTCAGTTCATAGCTCAGCTCATAGAGTCAACATTTCAATTAGCAATTAATTTCCCAAACCAGTCAACCGAAGCCTATTTAATTCGTAATGCAATCTATCTATATTATTAACAGTATTAGCTTGATTCATGGATCCTTGCATTTGTATTTTTAAAGTAGATTCTTGTGAACCTAAATTATGTACAATTTTGAGCAGTTTAACAAAGTACAAAAATTCAGGCAAGGGATGGTGAAGACATTTTTATTTAGACACACTGAATAAGAGTTCATTCCAAGAGTATTCTCCTCAAAGCTGTTGGTTTTTAGTTTATTCCTGTTCCTCCTGCCTTCTAAACACATAGGTTCCCTAAAAGCTATATAATTCTCCATTTTGCAGACATCTTTCTTGTTTGTAACACTGGAGTGTTACAAATTATTGTAGGTGTCAGGAAGAAGAGGCAGTATTATACTCTTCACTGAAGCTTTCCTAAATCTTACTTTTTTTAAGACCCATGGTCCTCAGAAGATGATCTTCTCTTATAAACTTCACTGTCTTAAATTCATTTACCTCCCCAGTTTACAATCAAGTTATTTTAGCATTATGCCCCATCTTCTTGTCCTTTGCTCTAGCCTCAGAAAATGAGATGGCCTTTCTTGCTAATGTTAATCTTTCTTATTCCATTGATTTCATTCATAACAGAAATTTATCCTTTTCATCATTCCTCTATCTTTCCTCAATCTTCAATCTTCCACTCTTTATTCAATGGCTCTTTCTTTGATGCCCAGATCTTTCTTATCCTTAGGAAACCTTCACTTGACATTACTATCCCTTCAAACTTTTTTCCTATATCTATTTTTAATTTTACAACCAAACTCCTATAAAACAAAACAACTGTGTGTAGTCATGTCTCCATTTCCTTATTACAATTTATCCTCCACACATTACTTGGCTCACACTGCTTTCTTAGAGGTTGCAAGTGGTCTCCTAATTGCTAAATCCAGTGGTCTTTTTAAATCTTTTTTGACCTGTCTTGAATGTTTAATACTGTTGACCACCCCGCCTCTTTTTTAGATACTCTCCTCTTCCTCGGTCTTCATGATACTGCTCTCTAGTGATTCTTTCCCTGTCATACTGATGATCCTTTTTTTTTTTTTTTTTAAGATTTTATTTTATATTTCTTTTTATCCCCAGCAGTGCTCAGAATATAGTAGACATTCGAAAAGTGCTTTTTTTTTTTTAAACCCTTGTACTTCGGTGTATTGTCTCATTGGTGGAAGATTGGTAAGGGTGGGCAATGGGGGTCAAGTGACTTGCCCAGGGTCACACAGCTGGGAAGTGGCTGAGGCCGGGTTTGAACCTAGGACCTCCTGTCTCTAGGCCTGACTCTCACTCCACTGAGCTACCCAGCTGCCCCCACTGATGATCCTTTTAAGATGAGTTTGTTAGAAATCATTTCTGCCCTGCCCCTTATATGTGAATGACTTCTATAACTCTGTCCTAGACCCTCTTTTCTCCTAATAGTATCTCTCTTGATGTCCCCATGGATTTGGCAACTCTCATCTGCACCCATAGATTCAATTAGCATCTCTCTGCAAACAACTCAGATTCCATATATCTAAGTTTCATCCTTCTTCTGATATGCAGTCTTGTTTTTCCAACTGCCTACTGGACATCTTTCCCCTCAAGGTTATCTTTCCTCCTAATTTCCATAATTTCTGTCATAGATGCCACCATTCTAATCACTGAAGTTCACAACCTGAGTTATCCTTGATTTTTCACTCTTACTAACCCCAAACCCTGAACCAAGAATTAGTCATCATGTTGGGTTTTTTCCTACCTTTTAGATAAAATACAAACTGTTCTGCTTGATATTTAAAGTAATTTCTTCATGATCTGGCTCAATCCCATCTTTTGAGAATAGACTTCTTATATATTACTTCCTCTCATGCACTCTACATGTCAACCAAACTTGTCTGTGTGTAGCACCCATACCCAACGTATCAGCTCCCATCTCCATGTCTTTGCAGAGACTGACCACTAAACTCTTCCTCTTCATCTGTACTTTGTAGAGCCCTTATCTCACTTCAGGGCTCAGCTAAAGCTCTACCATCTTCTGAAGGCAGTAGATTCTCCCTGCTAGTTAAGACTTCCACCCATCACTCTGTATATATTTGTGTATGTATATAAGTATGTACATATATATAATATTATTAACTATGAATATATTTTATACTTCTTCCTACCCCTGTTAGAATATAAGCTCTCTTTAGGGACCAGGGCTACTGTGGTTTTTTATCTAGATCCTTAGTATCTGATATATAATATGTACTTAATAAATATTTATTGATTAATGTATTGCTGCTCTTTATTATTATGGATAATTTGTAAGTCAGGTACTGGTAAGGCTTTGACTACTTATGTTTATAAATTCATTAACTTGGATTGTATTTCTTCTGACTGGTGCTAATGTTTTTATTCTTATTTTTCTTAGGATTATATGGATGAAAGGTAATTTAAAGTATTTGGAGGCAATTAGATAGCATAGTAGATAGAGCACTGGGAAGACCAGAATTCAAATACTGGTTGTATGACCCTAAGCAAATCACTTAACCTCTGTTGGTAATCTATTGGAAAAGGAAATGATGAATCATTCCAGTATCTTTACCAAGAAAATTCCAAGGACAATATTGGCTTGCTATGATCCTCAAGGTTGCTGTGAGTCAGACATGACTGAACAACCAAACAACAGAAATTCTTAGCATTTAGATCTGGAAAGAATTAAAGAGATGATCTAGGCCTGTTGTATAGAGGATGTACCTACAGCCAAGGCTCCTTAAGCAACTAGCCCAACATTATCAAGTGGCACAACCAGGACTTAATTGTTTTTCCAAATCCAAATAGTTATTTGAAAAATATGTCAGCACAGGAAGATTATTTGCAATTTAAGGCAGAAACAAAAATGACAATCAAAGAAAAATTATGGGAAATGTATGCTTTCCACTTTTCTGTTTCTTTCCAAATGACCTATGTCTGTCAGGTATATTTTTCCAAGAGAAATAATGTAAGAGTGGTTAGTGTTGTGTTAGACAGATTACAGGCAAATTGCTCACTGAGTTTTCCCAGTTCTGACTGAAGAAATATTTGAAAATATAACAAACTACATCAGAAACCATCCTGTAATCTGAATACTCAATGCAAAAATGTCTAAAAGGTTTAGAATCATTTTATATCCCTTTTTACCTTCAGAGAAAAAGGATTTTCTTCATAAGCAGTCATGAAAAGTGTATGCTTCTGAAATTATAAATAACACATACTTACTTTGAGAGTTTCAACTTATCCCTAAGTTTTTTGGAAACTATTTCTGAAGATTAGAAAAAAATGTCCATTTTGCAGTTATTTTGAAGCCCATTTGCAGCATCCAGGTCTCTTCAGATATTATGTTGACTCCTGAATATAATATATATGACTCTTTAAACTAATTTTCCTCATCTGAAAAATTGAGATTAAACTTATTCTTATTACTTGCACGACACAGATAAAATAATTAGTGCCTTTTGAGAGCTGTTGTTTGTTACTTTCATATATTTTTTCCTGAGATTACCCCTTTCTGAGATCAGTCTTTTTGAGAAAATCTCATTCACTGTGTTTAGAAAGTGGAATCTACATCCCACAGATGTAGGTAAGTAGGATGATGATATCTCTTTGGGTCCATGGTGAGATGATTCGTTTAAAATGTTCTCCAAAGAGTGGATGATTTTTTGAGAGCTTTAGCTATTGATCTCCATAGCTTTACATCTGGTTAATAAGTTGGATCAAAGTTTGTTAAACAAGTTGATGTCATATGTAAATTTTACATTTTCCCAATCTAATATGTTCTGAATGATGTGAAACATATAACTTTTGTGCATATCCAGAATCCAGGTCATCTTAGCACATCAGCAGCACAAAATAAATAGAAAGAACCTGTACTTGGGGATCAGAAGATCAGATTTCAAGGCCAATATCTATGCTACTTGCCTCTGTGATTTTGGGCAAATCATCTCCTTTCTTGTTGCCTCTTTTGTGAAAGGAACCTTTAAAAAAAAAGTAAAGATCTTGATAAATCAGATAATTCATGTATGACCATAGATAGTAAGTAGTATAAAAAAACCCAGTTCTTTTGATTCTAAATCCATTGCTTATGCTACCATTTATAAGGTTAAAAGCTCCATAAGAGAAGGGATCCTGTTTTTTATCAACTGAATTTCTCCTAGCACTTCTCAAAGGACTCTTGATGCAATAGATACATAATAAAAGTTGTCAAATGGATGAATGAGTGAATGAATGAATGAATGAATGAATGAATGAATGAATGAACGAACGAAAGAATTTTACCGTCTAGTGTCGCTTATTTGACCCAATACCTCAAAGCAAAAATCAATGGTTTCAATTTTTAAAAATAATCGTACCTCAGATTAGGCTCTCATTTAAATAATAGCCAATTGTAATCTTCCCTTAAGCATTTTTATAAAATGTATGACCTTGAGTAAGTCATTTAATTTCTTTCTGCCTCAGTTTTCCATCAATAAAATGGGGATTAATAATAACATTACCTCATAGGAATATCATGAGGATCAAGTGGATAACATACCTAAAATACTTTGTAAACCTCAAAGCACCATGTAAAATTCTAGTTATTATTTTTGCCAAATGATTTTTTACACTTACATACAAGCTACTCACCAGTAGCATAAAGTACTTAATGTGATTGTAGCATGCAGTCCTGACAACAAGCAAAGAATAAGTATATCAACTATTGGCAAATAGCTTACGTGATAAGCAGTTTAAACTTTGAAAGGTCATTGTAAAATACAGGCTGTTTTGGAAACTTGAGATACAGTTGAAACTGTGCAAATTATCAGCATCCGTGTGATGTAAGCTTTATGCAGACACTGGCCTTGAGATCAGGGCACAGTGAAGAGATGATATTCTCCTAAAAACTGTCCTGGCACATTTCATTATCTAATATATTTATGTTTGCTTAATATTGACAAATGGTAAACTAAATTCCTGAGGCCACTTGCCTTGTATTAATAGCAGCCTTACTGACATTGACAATATTATAGCTTGAAGGATTCTTCTTAAAAGCTAAAGTTTATGTAATTTTTTGATGAAGGCAATCCACTACTTTTCATTTTATTTTATATTATTTTAAAATATTTTTGTATTTTGCGTTTCTTGATGCTTTAAAAAAAGACCCAACAATGAATTTTAAAGAGGCATAGAGAGTTTTGGGTAAACCAAAAGTTGTCAGATGTGGAGTCAGAAGACCTGAATTTGAATCATTATTCTGCATTTTACTTTCCTATTTCACCTTGGCCAAGTTAATTAATCTCTATGAACCTCAATTTCCTCATCTTTAAAGTGAAATGATTAGACTACATGATTTCTGGGGTCCCTGCTATCACAAAAGAATCACATTTACTTCTCAGAATTTTTATGAGTATTAAACAGCAATGATTAATAATGGCAACTGATAGTTTACTCTGTGTTCAGTAGTGAATGTACAGATTGTGATATCGACATATGCAAATGAACAAAGAATCTGGAAGAAAATTAAACTTCAAATTAAGAAAGTCTAAGAGAAATGACCTATGTGAACCTGATTACTAGTGCATTTGAGTCAGGATATTTATGTATTTGTTATACAATATTTGCAACTTGGCAAGGTTTTAAAGATTGGAACTAAACTTTTGTTCCTTTTCAGAAAAATTTTTTTCATTAATTTAACTATATTTTTTAGGACTTGCTTATAATTCTGAAAATGGGCAATTCAAGGATATAACTCTTTTCTACCCTCATCTCTCTCTCCATTTCTGTCTTCCTCCTTAAATACCATCTCTGTTCTATGCTCATTACAAGATTGTCATACTGATAGCTGATTTTTGAATAGGGTTATAATATTTACAGAGTAACTTTTATCTTATTTTATTTAATAAGTCAACAGATTTGTGTGAGAAATTTAAGGTGGGATATATTCCTTAGTGATCAGGAAAGCCTTCAGGAAGGAGAGAAGGTACCTGATCTGAAGCTTTGAAGAGGAGATATTTCAAATCAAAGATTGAGGAGAGAAGTTAGTAGCCTCTAAAGATATGGAAGATAATATGTAGATAAAGGCACAGTGTAATCAGGGAGAAAACCAGCTGAATATAGTATTTGTAAAATGCAGTGCCTAGAAAACTGGTTTTGGACCCCCTGAATACCAAGCACAAAAGTTTATATTTCACTCCATAAGCACTGAACATTGTGAATTTGTGCCAGAGAATAGCAGTCAGAAACTATATACTAGGAAAGTCAAATTCCCTCTTGCTGAAGGATAAATTGGATAGGGAGAGGTAAGAAGTGGGACAGCTGGTGTTAGGATGTTTTTCTAAGAGTCCAGAAAAGGAGTAATGAAGAGCTGATGTAGTTTGGTTTCATTAGGAGTGGAAATCTGCAGAAGTGAAAGACGATTGAATATGAGAATGAGAGAAGAATTAAAGGTGACTCAATTCTTAATCTGGTGCCAGTGGGGTGATGATAGTGCTATGTTTTAAAAGAAGGAATTTAAGAAGAGGGGCCATTTTTGGTGGCAGAAAAGGATGATTTGTCCAGCGTTGGACATGTTGAATTTGAGTTTCTGGGGAGCATCATAATGTGAATATGTGGCAGCTAAGTGCTGTAGTCAATCAATCAATCAACAAACATTTATTATGTACTATGAGCTAGGTTCTGTGCTGAGAATACCCCCCAAAATGTAAAAAGACTCCCTCCATTCAAATTCAGCCTTAGATACTTAGTAGCTGCATAGTCCTAGACAAATTCCTTAAACTCTGTTTGCCTCAGTCTCTTCATCTGAAAATGGTGGTAATTATAGCACTGACTTCTCAGAATTTTTATAAGTATTAAACACAGTAGAGTTTGTAAAAACTTCTGTAAACCTTAAAACCTTATATATGTAAGGATGGGGGATGGGACAAAAAGAGCCAGCAGAAGGCCGTTGGTGACAGTTACTGACAGTTGGGACCAGAGAGGATTCTGAAAGGCTCCGGAGGAGGAAGTGGGAGAGGAGGGACTTCGGCAGAGACCGGAAAGAGAGAGGAGGAGAACAAATCCAGGCCTGAGGGCTTCCTGAGGATCTTTCTATGGACATTGAAACCCTGATTCCCTGCTCAAAGGCATCCCATCACATCTCACCCAGCAAGACTTCAATCATAGAATGACCTTAGTTTTTGGACTCCATTTTGGGAGCGATCTCTTAGGCTCCTTCCCCCATTACCCAACCTTGCTGAGAGATCCTTTCCAGTCAAACTTACAATTATAGAAAAGAAATAGAAATAGAATCTGAAGGAGAAGGGGTGAGGGGAGATGCTTAGGAGTGGGAACCCCAAAGGTTCCCACCCAAGTGATGGACCCCCATAGAAATAGAGAAGAGGGCACCCCAAAATCCCTCTGCCCTTCACCCCTTTTCCAAACCCCTAAATTGTAAATAATAAAAGCCATTCATTAGTCATATAGTGTTCCAGAGTGCCTGAGAGACGAGGGGGAGGGGAATCACAGCTTGGTCTGGCTGCCTCCATCTTGGAGCCAGACCACATGCTGTGAAGTTGACTGACCTCTGGGGAGGCTTGCATGAACCCCGCCCTCATTCAGAATCAGATTGGGGTCCCCCATACCTTACATATCTTACAGGGAAGCCTTGCCCCCAACTCCTGTGGGGTGGCATGACCATCCAGGTCACCTAGTTTTGGGGTGACATCCCCTCAAAGTCTCATCAGTGTATATTTGGCAGGAGGAGAGAGCTGGAGGAGAGAGTCACCACTTCATAAACTTTCTCTCTCCCTTCTATCATAACTTTAATTACTGGCTCTGTTTATTGTTACAGTTTTTGGCAAGTCAACTAGGAAAAAATGGCTGCCATGAGGTTCAAACAGAGGCTTTTTTTTTCTTTTGGAATTATTTAGGTTCTTTTTTACTACTACTACTACGACTACTACTACTACTACTACTACTACAACTATGACTACTACTGTGACAATGACAATGATGACCATGACGACGACAATGTTAGGAAAATAAAGCAAGTTTTAGGGGACAGGTCGATGTATTAGATACAGACTTGAGAGTCAAATTATATAAAGTAATTGAATCTATAGGAGTAGATGATATCAACAAGAAAGAAGTAAGAGAAGCAAAAGAGTATTGAGGATATCCACAACCTTGACACCTCTAATTTGGGGGAATGAGAAGAGCAAGAGGTATATTGCTTTGTTTTTAGTTTTGGGATATCATTTTATCATATTCAATTTACTTCCTGCTCTCTATGTATGCTCCTATTTCACTGGTACTTGAAATATCATTGATTTTTAAGTATTTTAGTTATCCTTATATAATAAAACAATGAGTTTAACCCTCTTGTTTCCCTTGATTATCTCAAGTATCTTAAATATGTTAAGTATCTCATATCATAGATATGGTAAGCATTCTAATTATCACTTTTCCATGCAGAAATGTGATTAATTTAACCCTATTGAGTCCCTTGAATTTTTTCTTTTGCATTTACATTTTTCTGTTTCCTTTGAGTGTCAGATGTGATCATCAGATTTTGTTTTCATCTCTAGTTGTTTTGTCAGGAATGCCTAGCAGTCTTCTATTTCCTTAAATGTGCATTTGTTCCCCTGTAGTATTATGCTTAGTTTTGCTGGATAGGTGATTCTTGATTGTGTAGTCCTAGGTCCTTTACTTCATGTAATGTAATATTCCATGCCTTTTGTTTCTAGCTTTTATTTGTCTAATTTGAATTTTTAGGGAGCCATTTCTACTTGAGATTTGTACTTCCTTTTTAAGGAATTTTGTTCTTTGAGATTTTGTACTTTTTTAGGTCTCTCATTTCCTCTTACAATTTTTCTTCTACCTCTCTTACTTGTTTTGTGATCCTCGAATTCATTTTGAGTCTGACATCCTTTCACAATTGCCTTTGAGGCTTCACACATTTCTGTTTTGGCATTACTTCCTTTTCTGAGTTATATTTTGGTCTACCCTGTTGCTGAAATAATTTTCCAGTCAGGCTTTTTCTTTGTCTTTTATTCATTTTGGGGGCTTCTTCGTGGCCTTGCCTATGTATTGAAACTCACCTCCACCTTTGGAGTGGAGGGGGTACTGTGCCTGGATTCTTTTGGATGCTACCATGTGCACTGGATTGAGCTAGATTCTGCTCTTTAGCTCTCAGCTCCACCTGTTGTCTGGAGAGCTGTGTTGTTCCTTCCACAGAGTATTCCCTTGGGTGTGCTTACACAGGGCCACTCTTTACACTCCTCAGTGTGTTCTGGGTTGCTCCTCATACAGCTGGTTCCACTGCTTTCCTCTCTTACCTCAGTGAGATGGGTCCTGTCTGCTTCCCACTGTCCATCTACATTTTCTTTGCCTGAAACCTGCTTTACTCTGTCTTTTCTTTATTCTGCCACTTCAGAATTTGCTTTTTGTGTGTGACTGTTTAGAGATGGGTTTGGGTAAGCTCAGAAATTTCCTTACTTTGCCATCTTGGCTACCTGAAGCAGAAGTCTCCTGTTCCTTATATTTTTAAAATAGAAGATAAAGGTGATACAGGAAAAAGAAGATGGAACTTAGAGTCGGAAAGTTCTGAGTTCACAGAAAAACATGAAAAGACTCACACGAACTGAAGCAGAGTAAATAAGCAGAACCAAGAGAACATCATACAGTGAGAGGAATACTTTACAATGAACAACTGTACAAAACAGCTACTCTCAGTCATATAGTGATCTGAAACTATCCCAAAAGACTCATGATATATATGTCATCTGCTTCCAAAGAAAAATAACTGAGTCTGAATCCAGACCGAAGCAATTTTTTTTCACTTTCTTAATATTTTTATCTATTTGTTTCCTTCAACAAAAGAATTAATATGGAAAAATGTTTTATGTGATTGTACATGTAAAATCTATATGAGATTACTTACCATCTGTGAGGGGGTCAGAGTGTATAGGAAAGGGAGGGAGAGAGAGAATTCAAGACTCAATATTCTTTGAAAAATATTGGAAACCTTTTACATAAAGTTGGGGAAAAAATGAAATTAAAATTAAGAAAAAAAGAAAGTCCTGAATTCAGCCTATGGCCTTAGCTGTGTGACTCTTAAAAGTCTTCTTATTTTTCATCTGTATAAGTTGAATAGCACTTACCTCCCAGCATTGTTGTGAAGATCAGCAGGAAGTATGTTAACTTCTCCCTAAAATTTAAAATGTTCCTGTACTAAGAAAACCAAGATTTGAATCCTCTTTCTACCACTGACTTGCTTCATGACCTAGACCATGTCACTTTTTTTTGCCATAATCTCCTCAGCTTAGAAGAGAAAAATGGATATTTGTGCTATGTACCCTCCTGAGATGGTTTTGAGGATCAAATTGAGATCATGATGTACAAAAATGGCTTTGTGTTTATGAAGAACATAGAAATGCATGCTTTGGTTATACTTAACAAAACCCCATTCCAAAGCCTCTTCATTTCATGGTGGCAACTTTTATAAGAGAATTAGGGAAAGTTTAGCAATAGGCGTAAGTTAACTGGATGGCTGACAGGCAAGTGCTGTAGTGTTCCAAGCATGGAACAGGGGAGGGAGAGATCTTTTTTTCTGACTGACTTTCTCTGGATGCAAGCGATGGCATTGAGGAGCCCCAAAAAATAACTGTCTCCTGTAAAACCATCTATCCTGGGAAAGATCAAGTTGAGCAGGGAATCTGGTTTGGTTGGTGGACATATCAAACCAGTTCAGCTCCTTGACTTTACCCCTTTTGTGGATTTACTTGCTGTGATTCCTGGTAGCTGTGAACATCGCTGGAACAGAAGTGGACCCCTGTAGTGAGACTTACATTCCCTCTAACCCAGTGTTTCCCAAATTTTTTTGGCCTACCGCCCCCTTTCCAGAAAAAAAATGTTACTTAGCCTCCTGGAAATTAATTTTTTTTCATTTTAATAGCAATTAATAGGAAAGTTAAATGCACCTGTGGCCATCACCACCCCCCTGGATTGCTGCAGCACTCCCCAGTCATATCACATCGAACCATGTAATCAATCTTGTGTTTTTCCTCTGCATTTCTACTCCCACAGTCTTTCTCTGGATATGAATGATGTTCTTTCTCATAAGTCCCTCAGAATTGTCCTGAATCATTTCATTGCTGCTAGTAAAGAAGTCCATTACATTTGATTGTGCCACAGTGTGTCAGTCTCTATGTAGAATGTTCTCCTGGTTCTGCTCCTTTTGCTCTGCATCAATTCCCAGAAGTCATTCCAGTTCACATAAAATTTGGAGGTTAGAGTGTTTGAAGGGATATCAAGATATATACCAAAGTCTTCAAGTATAAGAGCAAGGCTTGGGATGAAAAGGAAGACCATGATCCAGGTACTGAATTTAGGAAAGATCACCTGGGGGCTGGTAGATAACTGCCACTAAGATTTAGATAAGGAATCATATCTGGATAGAATAAATCTGAAAGGAAAAAAGTTTCTGAGTAATGGCAGCAGAAGGAGGTTCTAGAAGTAATTACAATGGGAAAGAAAGAATGTGCCCAGATTTCTAGAGACTTCCTGGTTAAGATGGTGGCAGAGTAAAAAGCAGCTGCTTAACCTCTCCTAACTGAAACATGCAGGACTCCTCAAGAAGACATAAAAACAAATCCAGAGGAGCGAAGGGACCCCACAACAGGACGCAACATTGGAGGTATGTAGAATCAGGGCATTTCCATGCTCTAAAGGGGTGAAACAGCTCTCACTAAAACACGAGCTGAACAACCCCCTCCCCCACCCCACACCACCTACAGTGCCAAAACCAGCTCACAAGAGTTAGAGCAAGTTTGGAGAACGGATTAAGACCTTGGCAGCTACCTGGGGTCACCAGGGCCTGCTCCTGAGAGCAGCAAGACTTAAGACCCCAAGAGGCTAAAGAATGTGCACAGACTTTGAACACAGACCCTGAGCACAGGCATGAGTGCAGGCCGGGACGCAAGCCCAGACACAGATCCTGAGCTCAGGCGAGGACTGGGATCTTGAGTGCAGGGGAGGACCTTGAGTGGGGACCCAGTGCAAAGGGGTGCACAACTGTGGAAGCAGCACCCTGAGACTGTTAAAGGAGCCTAGGGCAGAGGAACAAGCAAGGGGACCAACAGGAGGCTTGACCCTGAGAACAACTAGACATGAGACCTCAGGAGCCTAAAGAGCACAGACAGACCCTGAGTGTGAGGATAAACCAGAGAGGGCGCAGGGCTAGCAATGGCAAGCCAGAGACAAGAACCCCAAAAGAGAAAGATCATCAAGAAGAAATCTGTAACACTCGATAACATTGACACAGATAAAATCCAGACAACAGAGCAAACAGCAGAGGAGAACAAACAAGTAATCATATCCAAACCTTCCCAAAATAATGAAAACTGGCCACAAGCTATTGAAGAGTTCAATCTGAGATGACAAGAAAGATGAAAGAGATCTGGCAAGAAAATAACAGTTTAAAAGGCAGAATTTTGCAATTGGAAAGTGAGGCTCAGAAATCAAATGAACTGATAAGCAAATTGAACACCAGAAATGACCAGATTGAAAAGGAAAACCAGTCCCTAAAAGCTAGAATTGAGCAATTAGAAGCTAATGATCTCTCAAGACAGCAAGAACAAATAAAACAAAGTCAAAAGACTGATCAAATAGAAGGAAACATGAAATATCTCAATGAGAAAGTGACAGACCAAGAAAACTAGTCTAGAAGAGACAATCTGAGAATCATTGATCTTCCTGAAAAAGCAGAAATTAATAGAAATTTGGACTCCATACTAAATGAAATTATTCGGCAAAATTGCCCTGAAGTTCTACAACAAGAGGGCAATATAGACATTGAAAGGATCCATAGATCACCCTCTACACTAGACTCAGAAAAGACAACCCCCAAATTCAAGAGCTTCCAAGTGAAAGAAAAAATTTTACAAGAAGCCAGAAAGAGACAATTCAGATATCAAGGAGCACCAATCAGGATCACACAGTGAAACCAGTAGAAATACACAGCAGCCATGGGGGGGGGAGGGCGGGGGAGAGCTCCGGGGGGTGAAGGAGAAAGTAAGAGCATGAATTATGTAACCATGTTAACTTTTCTATAAAATAAATATTAATAAATGTTTTTTAAAAAAAGAAAGTGTGCCCATTCTTCCTATTGGTCCAGTACCACATGGGATATAAAAGTAGACAGATCTAGTAATGAAGCAGATAGGCAAGAAAGCCACATTTTCTGGAGGTTACCAGGAGTGCCAGAAAATGGAAGGAGTACTGGGGTGGGGTGGGCGGAAGATCTAAAGACAAGAGGAAGTTTTTTTTTTGTTCTTTTTTTTTATGTTTGAACAGGAGTTCCAGAGTGAACAATGGAAGGAGACAGAGTTGAATAGGAACTTGGTATGAGTATAGGGCCAAGAGAATGGGCAATACTAGTTAAAAAAGGGGTTTATTTCTTTTAGGCTGACCAACCTGTATCACTGAAGAGAATAAGACATAGAACTTTGCCAGCTTAGGATAGGAACGAACAACTAGGATTTCCAACCTCAAGCATTCTATAAATGCCAGAGAATAGAATTAGTTCATTTTCAAATATTAAGGAAGAAGAAGAATTGGACTTGATGTCAGTGATTCTATTTGTAGATAAGGTCGAGCCAGCAAAATATATGGTACCAGAGTCTATAATCCTGGGCTGGGTTCTAGAGGTAAGGGGCCTGGTGGCTGAAGATCAAGTGCTGGTTTGGGTTCTAGAAGTGAAAGGTATGATCTCAAAGGCACTGATCCCATGGGATAGATTGTGCACTCAATACACAGTAGCAAATGACCTTAATCTAGTGTTTGATAAACCGCAAATCCATGCTCTTAGAGCAAGAACTTACTATTTGACAAAAATTGTTGAGAAATTGGAAAGCAGCTTGGCAGAAACTACGCAGAGACTAACATCTCACATTGTATGCCAGGATAAGGTCAAAATAGATACATGATTCAGATGTAAAGGGTGATATAAGTAAATTAACAGAGCATGGATGATAAGTTTGATTATTGATTAGGAATTATTAACAATTAGTATGTAGAATTATTAAGATGACATTCTTGTTGATTGATCTGATTTTGCACTAAGAGATAGTCTTAGGTATTAGTAGGTTTAATAGCTAAGTTCAATCAACTTTAATATTTGTGACTAATGGCAAGTTAATCATTTAATAGAAATTAAAGTAAGGCTATATTATCATAGGAATAAGAATAGATATTAGATTAATTTAGAGTTCATAGGCTTTAATTTTCCTTTCTGATAGCTGGCTGCTAAATGGGCTTCCCTTTGTCAGCAGCACAAGTAGCATCAAGGTCTTAAAACCACAAAGTTTCCCTGACAAGTCCACATGCTGAAAGATGGCAATAGTGGGAAAATTGAACATAAGGAGCCTCAGGAACTACCTTGGTCACAATGATCTGTCTTGTTAAAAAAAAAGTCTCAAGATTTTTTTCCATGATATAATTATGTCATGTAAATCCTCTGTAAATCCTCTCTTTAGTCTATAAGTTACTCTTTTTCACTATAAAATGACCTCTGCAAAAATATCCATTTGTCTCAGGTCATACTTAGAATGTCTGTAGACCCATTGACTTTGTATGCCTTGCAAACATATCAAAACCAATGTACTCATAAGATTTGCTCCCAGTCTTTTTTTTAAACATGGAAAATTTTACCTGGTAAGGGAAGAGTTAGTGAATAAATAAGAGACAGAGAGGATCATGGGATGTATAATGGATAATTTTGATTATATAAAATTAAAAAGATTTTGCACCAACAAAACCAATACAGCTAAAAGTAGAATGAAAGCAAGAAGCTGGGAAATAATTTTTGCAGCAAATTTCTCTGATGAAGGTCTTATTTTTCAAACATAAAGGGAACTGAGTCAAATTCGTAAAAATAAGAGCCATGTCCTAATAGATAAGTGGTGAAAGGATAGACAGAGGCCATTTTCAGAAGAAGAAACCAAAGCTATTATAGAATCATGGGGAATGCTCTAAATCACTATTGATTAGAGATAATTAATTTAAATGACTAATTCATAATACCAATAATTCTATATAATAGCATGACATATAACAAATGGAAATTATTAAATATTAGTATTTGAAACAATTATACAATTTTGAGATACCACCTTATGCCTGTCAGATTAGCTAACATTACAGAAAAGAAAAATAAAATGTTTTTGAGGAAATGTACACTAATTCTGGAAAACAATTTGAAACTATTTCTAAAGGAAATATGCCTATATGTATATCATTTGACCCCACAATAACACTAAATTATATTCCATAGAGAAAAGGAGAAAAGACCCATTTTACAAAAAATATTTATAGCAGATCTTTTTGTGGTGGTAAAGAATTATAAATTGAGGAGATTCCCATCAATTAAGGAATGGCTGAACAAGTTGTAGTATATGATTGTGATAGAATACTATTGTTTTACAAGAAGAAAAATCTGGAAAGATTTATATGAACTAAAGCAAAGTGAAAGGAGAAGAACCAGGAGAACATTGTATGCTGCAACAGCAATACTATAAAAGGATCAACTGTGAAAAATTTATCTACTCTGATAAAGACAATGATTCTCATTTGAAGCCCAAAAGATTTTGCTCAAGCCCTTTACTTTAAACCTGTGTATGTCCACCCGCCTCATATGTGTTTCTTGTAGATAACATATGGTAGGATTTTGGTTTCTAATCCACTCTGCTATTTGCTTCCATTTTATGGGCGAGTTCATCCCATTCACATTCAGAGTTATAATCATCAGTTGTGTATTCCCCAACATTTTGGTATTCTCTCCTAGTTCTACCCCTTCTTCTTACACTATTTCCTTTTAAACCAGTGGTTTGTTTTAGACCAATCCCTCTTGTCTCCTCCCTTGATTTACTTCCCTTTCTACCCCCTCATTTATTATTCCCCTCTTTTTATTTTTTAAGGCCTAATGAATCCTCTCCCCTCTCTTGTTGTAGAACTTCAGGGCAGTTTTGCTGAATAATTTCATTTAGTATGGAGTCCAAATTTCTATTAATTTCTGCTTTTTCAGGAAGACCAATGATTCTCAAATTGTCTCTTCTAGAACTGTTTTCTTGGTCTTTCAATTTCTCAGTGAGATATTTCATGTTTCCTTCTATTTTATCAGTCTTTTGACTTTGCTTTATTTGTTCTTGCTGTCTTGAGAGATCATTGGCTTCTACTTGCCCAATTTTGGTCTTTAGAAACTGGTTTTCTGTTATAATCTTGTGATTTTCCTTTTGGTCTATTCTGTTTTCCAGCTGTTTAATTTTGGTTTCCAATTGGGAGTTTCTGTCTTTTAACCTGTTAGTTTCCTTTTGAGCTATTTCACACTTCTCTCACCATATCTCTTCCATCTTTCTCATGTTCTCAGATTTGAACTTTTCAAGAGCTTGTGACTAATTTTCATTTTGGGGGGGAAGGTTTGGAGATGATTACTTGTTTGTTCTCCTCTGCTGTTTGCTCTGTTGTCTGGATTTTTTCTGTATAAAAGTTGTCGAGTTTTAAAGATTTCTTCTTGCTTTTTCTCTTTTGGGGTTCTTGTGACTGGCTTGCCATTATTATTATTTCTTTCTTAGTCAGAGGTCTAGGTGAGGCAGACAGGCTCTCTGCCTATGGAGCCGTGGATCAGTTTTCACCTGAATCAGAGAACCGTGCACTTTCTCAGCTTTATCCTCACTCCCAGGATCTGTCTGCACTCTTTAGGCTCCTGAGATCTCAAGTCTAGTTGTTCTCAGGGTCAAGCCTCCTGGTGGTCCCCTTGCTTGCTCCTCTTCCTGAAGCTCCTTTTAACAGTCTCAGTGCTCTGCTTTCACAGTCATGCACCCCTCTGCACTGGGTCCCCACCAAAGGTCCACACCTGCACTTATGATCTGTGCCTGAGCCTGCACTCAAGGTCTGTGTTCAAAGTCCAGTTCTTTAGCCTCTTGGGGTCTTAAGTCTTGCTGCTCTCAGGAACAGGCCCTGGTGATCCCAGGTAGCTGCCAAAAACTTAATGAATGCCCCAAACTTGCTCTAACTCTTGTGAGCTGGCTTTGGCATTGTAGGTGGTGTGGAGGGGGGAGGGTGTTGCTCAGTTCACATTTTAGTGAGAGCTGTTTCACCCCCTTATAGCGTGGAAATGCCCCAATCCCATGTACCTTCACTGCTCTGCCCTGTTGTGGGGTCCTTTCATTCATCTGGGTTTGTTTTTATGTCCTCTTGAGGAGTCCTGTATATGTGGGTTAGGAGAGGTTAAGCAGCTGCTTTTTACTCTGCCTCTATCTTAACCCAGAAGTCTAAAGACAACCACCCTTAACTCTTAATAAACAGTTTTACTTTACTTCCTATGCTTTTCTCCCAACCCTAGAAAGGACCCACAGAAAGATAGCCTTCAACCCTTGTCTTTCCCCAGCTTGAGTGGTGACCAGTAACTGCCAACTGTCATTCACCAAGCAATGTGTTTTTACTCAACTCTCACAATCCTTGTGTAGGTTCTCAGTTATCCTGTGTATCCTATCACTTGTGGGTGTGTGAGTATGTCCTGGTTATGTGTGTTACCCTTGTGTTATACTGTGAAGGCAGTTACCTATTTCACTACCTTTCATCATACATGGAAGATTATGCCAACAGAGAATAAAATATGGTAGATTCTACCAAAATTTAAAAACTTTAAATATGGATCTGGCAGTCTACTATGCATCTGTCCTCCAAAGACCAGCCTCACTCTATTTTGAGTGGTTGGTTATCTGTGATTTAGCTACCAGCTAATCATTTTTTTGGCTACTGCAGCTTGTGAAATCAATTCTACCAAGGATAGCGGTTGTGACCTGTGTTAGTAGAAGGGAAGTGGAATCCAAACCAACGGAAATCATGGATCATTTGAAGTATTATTGTTGAATTACTATAGCCATTTGAAAAACTATAAAATCATAGAAAAAAAATTAAATTTTAGAGTATTTTTCTGGAAACATAGAAATACCAAATTAGGCCTCTCCTTCTATTGTTTCCCCTACTTCTTGGTTGTTTAGTTGAGTTATTTAATCTAGGAAAATGAATAGCGCTATTTTTGTAGCTAGATTAAAGTTTTAACAGCTTAATATTCCAATCTTGTTCATTTAAGTTTAGATATAAACAGGGTTTTAACTCTTCACCTTGTAGCAAAATTTATAGAGGCAGCTATATATAGGTGATAAAGTGGATAGAGCACTGGGCCTACAGTCAGGAAGAACTAAGTTCAAATCCAGCTTCAAACATTTACTAACTATGTGAGTGGACAAATCACTTAACTTCTATGTGTCTCAGTTTCCTCCAGTGTAAAATGAACATTATAACAGCACCTCCCTCTCCAGGTTGTTGTGGCGATCTAAGATAATATCTATAAAGTGCCTGGTATAATGTCTGGCACATAGTAATCCCTTTATAAATGTTCATTCTCTTTCTTTCTCTTTCAAAAAGAGTATAAACTCTTTAGCCAGATTATAAGGAGGAGAGATGAATTTATCAGAAAAAAGAAATTTGTTACATGATAATAAGTACAAAGTTTATTTATGTTATAAGATCATGTATTAGGTTCCTTAGTCACTTCCATATTTAGTATGTTGTTCTTTTTTTTAAAGATGGATTTTCCCCCTCAAATTATCATACAGAATTCTTGACACTTGTCCTAATTCTTATGTTGACAGAGTTTGGGAAGGTTTCTTAGCAAGCGAGAACATTTGTTTTTTCTTAGCAGTGCTTCTGAATACCTTACCAAAAAGTTTATTGAGGGACTTAGCAACTGTCATCATGGACTCAAAATGTGGGAGAGAAAGGAATCTTTTGAATCATCTAACTTTAACACCGGGGTTTCATTTATTTTCTTCCCTTTTCATCCTTTTTTTTAAAGCTTTTTAATATTTGGCTAATGTTAGACTGTTATTTATGTATCCTTTTCCAGTCTTTCCTGCTAGTATATTTTTATCACCTACCATCAAAAATTGATGATGATTCAGAAAGATCATTGAGGGAAACAGACATTGATGCTTACTCACACATTGAAAAATGCATTAAATTAGATAGAAAACAAATGTGAAATTCAAATTCTGATTTTATGAAGAAATGAACAACTGATACTTGTTCTATAATCTGGGAGAAGAGATGAAAATATTTTCACACGACATTCATGGTATGTTTATGAATTGCTTTAAGGAAAACAATGAAACAAAAATCTGAACTTAAGAAAAACTGATGTGTTTATTAGCAAAAGGACTCTGTCAAGATTTGCTAAGTTTCCTGTAAACAGCATCTATATTTGGAAAATCAAATAATTTTTTAAAATTATAAATGACTTTTAAGAAGTGTGTGTGTGTGTGTGTGTGTGTGTGTGTGTGTGTGTGTGTCTGTGTGTGTGTGTCTGTGTGTGTGGTTTCATTTGCTGAACTTTTCCCCCTCCTTTTGTTTAAAAAAAAAATGGCTTCCTGGTAAGGAAGGGAAGTGATATATTCAGAAATGAACAGTAAAAAAAGATATCCTTAAAATGTTTTACAAAGAACTATATCTTGAATAAAGCTAGGCCTACATACATTTTGTATACTCTAGTTAAATATTGCCATTAAGTCTATAACATTTTTTTAAATTAGAGGGTTTTTAACAGTCATCTAATGATTTCATTTTAATGAATTCTTATAAAGTTAGTGCTCACTGTGTGCAGAGAAGCAACTTCTCACATGCTCAGTCAAGTAATCTTTCAGCTTCCCCATGCTGTCCCTCTTCAAAGTCACTTTCTAGATGTTAGAAAGCTATCAATAATAGATATGACAATCATCTCAACCATGAAGTTTCCATCCTAAGCAAGTTTCCACCTTCAGCATCCCCTATACCATTTTTCTTTACCATTTACCTCAGTTCTCTTCTCTCCCAAATATGCTTTACTAAAACCTCCAAACCCATAACAGATTAAAAAGACTCAGTGCCTTTAATGTTATTACCTAACAGTTGGACTCAATTTGGAACATCTAGTAAATTTTACTCAAGCATAACTAAGGCAAATCCTATGTGGCTAATAAAGTTGTAGTTGTATTAGCCATACAAATTTAGAGGTTTTGTAGTAAACTAATGAAAACATTACAATTTAAAAAAATTATAAAGCTAATGATATATATTAATGTACAAGGAAGCTGTGCCTCTGTAGACTTCATCATAAAGAAATCTTAGACATTGGTTGTCATTTTCCTCTTCTGTTTTGATGCCTTATCTTGTCCTTTTTTCCTTTCTTTTTGAAACTTTCCACTTATTGACAGAGAGGGCTTGATGTGGACTGTGGGGGATAGTTTATATTTATATTCACTGTGAGTTTTAAGTCTAGCTATGACTTGAGTACTGTTTTCTTCTTGTCTCTTGACTGAATGAAATTAAATAATAGATTTTATTTCATAACTTTTTAGTTAGAATAGGAAGGCAATTATTTTAAGCATATTTTCCCCCTTTTCCTTTCCATGGTATAAAAGAGGTCTTATAAAAGAGGAATAAAATAGCACATCCAAATTCATAACCTTGAGAAATGACTACTAATTTTAAAAATACAATGTAAAACATCCCCAAGTCTAAAGGTAATTTTTCCATAGATATATTTAATTTCAATCTGAAATCCTATTCTATTTGTAGAAAGATGAGATGCTAAGATTTTCAAAATCATTTAGTGATAAAGAAAATGAAGACACAGTACAAAAAATGCTTGCATTGATTTAATTGGACCCTTAACCAAATTAAATTTAACATCATTTATAATAAATTAATAAAATAAATTATGATTATTAAAATCCTTTGTGATGAAAGGGAAATAGATGTTGACTTTGAAGTCATTTTTCTCAGTTATCTGTCCCCCTATGCAATGTATTTCCTCTTTTTAAATATGCTCAGAAATAACAATATCTTAATGTTCATAACAAAGGCTTACTGGTCCCTTGTGCTAAGTAACGAAGTTTTAGTACACATACATAAAGTGTATTACATACAGGGCTATGTATGGCAAAAGCTGCTAAATGCCAAAAATAATTGAGTAAGTCAGCAGCAACATCTTATTAGAAATGGCATACTGAATGCTAACATGGACAAACTGTATAATAGCAGACAAATGGCAAAATAGAACAAGACTTTTATCTTTTTACCCTAAATTTTTGAGGAGATACGAGGATATGGGACTGACCAGCAGTTCAATTCTGTTTGCATCTACCTCACAGATAGCAGCCTCTCTTTTGGGGTTTTGACAAAAAGCTACTAATTGGCAGTCAAAGACAACTAAACAAGCTATCATCATCTTGAGAGGTGAAGAAAAAAAAGCCAGCCAGATCATGAAAAGCATGAAAAAATAAATCCTTGCTCTAGAGATGCCATTGAAATGAACATGCATGGCAAACTGGCAACTTGACATGAGATTTGGACATAAGCTACCAATACCAGTGCCTAAGGACTGATATTTCTCTCTTCTAGCAATTAGGAGACACAGAGAGAATTGTATATTGCATTAAGAGAGTATTCTGGTTTTGTTTTTCTCTCGGTAAAAGTAACAATTGTGTGCCTCGAGTGCAAGTTGGCATATATTTAATATAGTTTAAAGGTAGACAGGACGATGGCCTTGAGAACTAACCAGTTCTCATTTTGCTTCTGTTTCTCCTACCAGAAAAGTGTTCTTTATGGTACAAGGGAACAGAACTCTCCTCAAAAATAATTTTAACAGGGTATTGAAAACTATGATAAGTAAGAAGACAACAAGAGAACATTTAGCTGCCCAAAAAGTTCAAGTTTCTATATCTGGATGAAATCCTACAACCCAGGACACTGCAAGAACCAGTGAATACAATCAGGCAGATATCACAAATTTAAAATAAAAGATGAGGAGGGAAACAAGATCAATCAAGAGCAGATGATTCCAGAATTACTTTATTTCCTTAATTAATAGTTATGAGATTGTTGAGTCAAGTGGAATGGTATTAGATAGATTATATCTAAATTGAATTAAAGCGTTTGAAAAAGGCTATTAAGCTACCTTGTGAACAAGTTGGACAGACATGGGCTTAATAGCAATATAGTTAGGTGAATTCATAATTGGTTGAATGACTGAGCCCAAAGGGTCATAAATAGAATCATTTCAACTTGTTGGGAGGGAGGTCTCTAGTGGGAGTATACCATCTGACCCTGTGCTATCATTTCCTGCTATTTCACATTTTTCTCAGCATAAATGATTGAAAGCACCAATGGAATATTTAACAGATTAGAGAATAAACTTGTTCTTAGACCCAGAAGGCATAACTAGGATTAGTAAGTAGAAGTTCAAGAGAAGTATTTTCAACCCAATATGTGCAGAGATGGTAGGGTAGGGTAGGGTAGGGGAGAATTTTCTAATAATGTTCCTAATAATGAGTGCTAGACAAGGCAGAACAGAGAAACAGGAATAGAAAGAGAGAGGTTCACTGCCTTCTACCTTGCTAACAAAATATCTTCAAGTACATTTTATAATTACTTATTGGGTATGTTGTAAAGAAGATTCCTGTTCAAATAAAAAGTTGAACTAGATTATCTCAGAGATTCCTTCCAACTCAGAGTATTTAATTCTGCTCTATATCACAACTCAGAGATTAATCATGGATACTTAACTGAACACAAATCATTACATGCTGTTTTCATATGCAATAAAGGAAAATTGTGCTAACTTTTACAAATATTGGCATTGAGCTCATATGCAAATTTGTGCTTTTTCTTACATGAAAACATTAATGATTAAATAAAAATATAGTTCCCAGATAAGAACAAATATATTTATTATATTTATATATGTATAAACACACATATCGTCATTGTGAATGCCTAAGTAGTAAGAATTTACATTTTTTCCACTTAACATTAACACCCTACTTGTGGATGCTATATTAACAAATAGGGAATATATAATTTATTTTCCTTTCATTTAGGATTTACAAAAATGTAGATTTTTCTTTTTTTTTTTTAAAATAAAACCAAATCAAAAATACTTGCAGTATAAATGAAGTACTTTGAAATGAGTGTCATAAAGAAATCAAGTAACTTCTGGATAAAATGGAAATCTTAAAAAATGTTATCCTTTTCATTTATACAATCTGAATAAAATGAAATCAGAGTGCTATTAAATACTTAATAATTATAATAATAATAACTATTTTATGTAGTACTTTAGGGTGCCAAACAGGATGCATATATAATTATTATTATTAAATTATATATAATTGATATATAATTATACATTTAAATTAACTATTTTTATATAATTAAACATTGCTATCTACTGTAGAGATGTTGTAAAGTTGAACTACTTTTTAAGAATGAAAGTCAGGTGTTTTTTTTGTAAAATAAGAGAATGATAAAGTTTTAGAGATGGAAGTAAGAAGGACCTTAGAATTATTATTATCATAATTAACATAATATAATTAATGATATATTTAAAACACTGCTAATAGCAAGTAAAAGCAATAATCCTGGAATACAAATTTCCTAACTTCCATGCCTAAGTTTCAAGACCATTCTACCATCCTACTATGTATTCTTCCCACTTATGATATGTATTATGACTTCTTCTTGGTCCCTCCACCCATTACTTTATAATTTGATATAAGTCTCACATCTGATTCCAGGGAACTGAACCCTTTAGTTTTACATATCTGGAGTCTGATTTGATAAAGTCTATATACAGTACATATTGGTTTTCCTATGCAAGCGATCTTTGGATAAAGGATTTGAATAAGTACTACTTTTTCTGACAACCTGAGGAAGAAACATATACAAATGATCACAGTTCTTTGTGATGAAGGCACTCAGACAGATTGGAAGCTGACAAAAAATAGTCTCCTTTGTGCAGTTAGTAATTACACTGCTGTAATCCCAATTTGCAGCTGTCTTTGGCTTTCAAATGTGTTTTTAATTCTAGGAGGGGAAACTGGAATAGTTATCCATATCACCTGCTGATTTGCATCCCATGGTAAACATTGTGGGAGAATAAGTTAGCAGTGGGTTCCACCACCCTTCCACCATCCCTTCCCTTTTTCCCCCTCCAAAGCCCACACTTGGTTTGTTCCCCCATGTGACTATAACCTCCACAGATTTCACCAAATTGTTAAGAGACCTTTATGGTACTTGCCTCCTTGAATGAAAAAATGTAATCTTTATAGTCTAAAATGGATTGATCCTAGAATTAATCTGCAAATGAACTGTTTCCTCTACTGTTAGGGTTTTTGTGAGAATTAAATGAAATAATAAAGTGCTAAGCACAGTGTCTGACACATGGTAGGTCCTATAGAGGTACCGATTAATATTATTATAATTAACATGATTAACTGCCCAAAGCAGAACAATCAATAACTTTCTGACTTGTCCTACCTATTAAGGAGACTGACAAAGAGAAATTCTGTTCTGGAATAGATTCTCACTAACAGGAAATGGTTGCTAGGATGAGAGAATCTTGATAGGAAATGGCTAATACCTTTGAGAGTTTTGAGTAAAGAAGTACAAAGCAAAGATATAGCCCAGAAGGCACATAGTTTTTGAGAGGGGACAAGATTTAGAGGCAGTATAGGTAGGATCCAATGAACGTAAGAAGTCAGCACATGAAGGATAAGACACAAGTAGAAAATTCTAAAATATCAAAAGGAAATGAGTTCTCACAAGGAAGTAATAGGAGTTGTTGGAAGATACCAATGCAGATACACAGAGAATTCACCTCATCTTTTATTTTCAAGATATACATAAGATAGAAACAAGGATAAATGATGGAGAATGATGATAAAAAAAAATGTGGCACAGTACTATAAAAATAGTGTCCAAAGTCCTAGAAATCAGAATAAGCTGATGTTAGTAAGAATAGGAAAGGATAGCCAGCAGAGTGTTTTTAGCTCTATTGGTGAAAAGAAAAGAATCAAAGAAGGGATAGGGCTACTACATAATAATGACCACAAAAAGAAAAAGCTGAAATGTTATAATTTTACTTTCCTTTTCTCTTCCAAAAAGTAGCCTTTGTCCTGAGAAGTGTTGTGAGGAAGATTAGTTAGTAATTAATTAAGTATTAAAGATGGACTTAGGAGGAAGGACTAGAGCATTCCAAGATGGAATGAAAGAGCAGGAAGTGGCTTGTGCCCTGAGAGAGACTCCATTAGGGGTTGGCACAAACTGTTGTTAGCCCTGGGAGATCTCAGAGTTAAGGACACCCTGCTTCCTGATTCCCTGGAATCCTGAGTGGTGGTGGCATCTAGCAAGGGGAAAAGACCTGCAGAGCAGTACCAGGTGGAGGAGGAGTTTGGGATCTGGTGGACAGCATCTCAAGCACATTCACTCTACTTGGATACCTTGGACCACCTTGGCTTTTGACATCCTGTGATCATCGGTGGATTACCGTGAGAACCTCAAAGCCACCCTCAGCCCTAAGCTGTGCTGGTCAAGCCTGGCTGGAACCAGGTTTGAAGCCTGCACAGTGACTCATGCACTGCTCCTTTGGGCCTTGCCTGCTTAGGTCACTAAGATTAGAGTAGATAAGTCCTCCCCCTGTCCCTGCGATTTGCCCGTTAGGTTTTAAGTATAGAAATCCCTATCCCACCTTTATTTTAGTTAAACATAATTAAACCTGTTAAAACCTTTTACCTTGCCTGTTGGTTTCAAAGACTCTGGCCCAGTAGTGACAGTTGGCCAACAGCCATTTTTGTCTGTTAGGAGCAGCTTAGCTGTGACCTCTGGTCTCCCTATCCTGGTCCTGTCTCTCCTACAACCCAGTGTGTGAACCCACAACCATTTAAATTTATTGTAACATCCCTGGTGCCTCCATATTTTTAACAGAAGGACCAAACAAAAATGGCTAAGAAATAATTGGTGATTACTCTTAATAAGGAGGAAGTGATAGAGTGAAAGGTAACCCTTTATAAATGAAAGTGACTTGAGCCAAATGGACTATATCCTTGGGTACTGAAAGAACTAGAGATTGTGATTTCTAAGCCATTGTAAGGGATGTTGAAAAATCATAGTGAACCAAAAGAGAACGAATTTGGAGAGGGACCAAGCATCTCAATTTTTAAAAATAGGTGATAAGGGAGAATAGATTACACAGTATAGACAAGTTTAAGAACATAATCCTAAAACTTTGATAAGTAAACATCTATAAAAGGAAGTCATCATGATCATAGGAGCCATCTCAACTTCAGTAAGAATAAATCCAATTTTGCCCCCCCCCTTTTTTTTTTGATATGGTTACTAAACTCTGAGATCAGGGAAATGTTTTAGGTAGAGTTTACCTAGATTTATCAACTTGATAAAATATCTTATATAATTCTTGTGGAGAAGATGGAAAAAGGTGAACAGTAGTACAATTTAGATGAATTTGGAATTTGCTTAATAGAGGGATTGATAAAGACTAATGGTTTGGTATCAGTTAGCAAGACTAATCCCATCTTCTTTTGCCAATTTGCATGATACAAGGTGAATCTTTAAGGTAACTTTTATTTAGTTGTAAGACTTCTTACTTTTGATCTCCTCTTTATCCTTCTAAAATACTGGAGTTGGAATCAGGAAGAATCATCTTTATGATTTCAAATATGGCCTCAGACACCAGTTGTGTGACTTCATCCTGTTGGCCTTAGTTTTGTCATCTGTAAAAAGAACAGGAGAAGGAAATTACAAACCACTCCAGAATCTTCATGAAGAAAACCACAAATGGGGTTACAAAGAGTCAAACAGAACTGAAAATGATTAAACAACAAACAGCACGCTTAGAGGCAACTAGAAAGCACAGTGGATAGAACGCCAGCCCTGGAGTTGGAAAGACCCGAGCTCTAATTTGGCCTCAGACACTTCCTAGCTTTATGACCCTGGGCATGTCACTTAATGCCAATTGCCTACCTCTTGCCATTCTTCTGTCTTAGTCAATATTTAGTTTCTCCAGTATGTAGTGGTATGTAAGAGACACTTAAAAAATACTTGTTGATTTGATTTTGGGAAATTCATCAAGACTTTTTCTATATATTCTATCCCTAGCCTACTGTCATTAGTATTGCAAATATCTATATTAATAGCAAAAATCACCAAGATAACTCCTCTATGAGGGGTACAATGAAAAAAAAGGGGAGGAAGAAGGAATTAAAGTCACAGAAATTAGATATAAGAGAGATCTGAGAGATCACCAGAGATTCAACTCCTTCATTTTCCATATGATAAAACTGAGGCCAGGAGAAGGGAAGTGATTTGCTTATGATCATGAATGAAAGTAACTGGCAGAGACAACTTTGGAACCCAGGTCCTCTGCCTCTAGGAGAGAAACAATATATATGATTGGTCTATGTACATATGCTTATAATTAAGCTATACAAACAGTCTGTACCATGAGTTTGTCCTTTTCAATCCACAGGAACCTTGAAGAACAAAGTGTTACCAATACTTTGTACACACAGAAAAACCAGATTTGAACTTCTAGTCTCCAGAGTGTCAAACAGTATACATTGCATGATTTATGAAAAGGGAATGGTCACTTAAAATTTGCTGATTTAAATGAATTTACATGCAGCAATAACAAAGAGATCATTTGGGGATTTAGTCACACCATTAGATGGAAATAATAGTCTAAATGAACTGAAATCTTGCTATAACCTAGTCCTTTGGGTTTACTCCACTGAACCATGTCACAGCCACAACCGCACCATAATGGGTTTTCACAGCTGGACTTCTCCCTCCTTGAGGTGAGGAAGGATTCTGAGGACACAGAATGTTTATGTCTCTTTGATATAATTTTTTGCGTGAGGAAATTTAGTCCTGAAGTTGCTTTTGCAAGTAAGCATTAGAGGTAAGTTCAGAAATTGACTCATCTTACTTGCAGTATTTATTTATTACATTATTGGGGAGTATCTGTAAGACTCTGCCGACTTCCCTCCACCTCCCCCACATCTCTACTTGTTCTCTCTCCCAGGTCCAGGGCAGCACATAGCTGCCCCTGTGGCTCCTGCCTCTATTTCCATGTGGTCCCTTCCATCCTTAGGCCTGGGGGACCATACTGTGAAGTGAGGGGTGGAGAGAGGTTGTTCAGAGGATAAAAGAATGGAAAGGAATGGGAAAATATACAGTGGCTTAATTACAAAAGTAAGTTTGTGTTTTTTGTAATCATTCTACATGGGTGTTTTTAGTCAAATATAATCAAGTGTTTCTCATACACTAACCTAGAATGTTAGTTTGGAGCCCTTGTGTTTGGTCCTCATCAGACTCAGGCAGAGGGTGAAATAAAATCAGTCTTCTTACATATGAAAAATCAGTCATGGGTTCGACCACAAAATAGCCCTGTTTCTCCAGTCTTTTTGCTTGCTATTTTTTCATAAAAATTTTTGTTTTGGCCAGTAACTTTGAGTGTTGGCTGAGATAATCTGTTTTTTGTTCTCAGCCTAATGAAAAAGGAACCTGCCTGCTAGTATGGGAAAAAAAATAATTAGTGCAAATTTTGTGGATTGGTAAAAGGTTTTGTAGCCTAAGATTTTTTTATTGATATTTTTTAATTTTTTGTTCATTTGGTTTTCTACATTTTAGTCATTTCCCATCACCCCTACACTCTCCATCCCTCCCTCTTTCTCCTTGCTTCTCCATCTTCCACCCTCCCTTTTTTCCTCCCTCCCACCCTCTCTACATATTTATTGACTGGCAAAGTGACTAAATAGGAAGCATAGGCAACATTCTACACCTTTAGCCTCCCATCTTTTTATTGAAGGAGATCTGAGTGGCATATCTTTCCTTCTCTGGATTGTGCCTAATTTCTAAATTCTAAGGAATGCAAATGAGAGAAACAAAGTCTCCAAGCCAAAAATAAATAGGTTTATTTGAAGATGACCGGTCTCATCAAAAAGCCAGACTTCTGATCAAGACCCAAAGACCCAGAACCTTTTGAGAGGAATTCTTTTATGCCCAAAGAATTAGACAACTTGTATACCAGTTTAAAAATAATTCAGGACAATGAAAAAAATCAGATAAAAATAGAGAGATACAAATTGGTTGAAGTAATCAGGAAATACTTCCCATTGATGGGCAAGGGAGGAGCAGGGAGCCTGAATCCTACTTTCTAAGCCTGAAGATGTCCAGAATGATATATACTAAGATGACCAAGATAAGGAGGAGGTGCCAGGCCCCCAAGCAGGGCAAAAGCCTGATATACTGTATATTGTATACAAAGGCCTGTATACTGGGGTGTATAAAAAGGTGAAAGGGTGTCACCAGGCTTCTAACCAAGGCAAAAGCCTCTGTGCTAAGAAAGACCCAGTCACAAGTTCAAGACCATAATTGCTGAGGGTGCATGATATAGCAAGTTAAAGGCTAAAACTGAGGCCTATGCTAACTATGATTAACTATTTTCAAGCAGTTCTCTTTAAAACTTATACTAAAATAATTATAAAAGACCTACCAAAATCATTATTTATGCTAACATTATTTAACTATCCTAGAATTATAATTATGATTAACTCAATACTACTGCTAACATTAAAATCTAATACTCATATAAGAGGGTAGTGGATTTTTCACTCACAGGAATCAGTATTATACATTGAAATTAAGCTCATTCCAGTTGCTTTTTACTATTATTTCCTTTTACAATATTGTAGCCATCATCTGTGTTGTTGTTTTGCCCTATTTTCGCATTTCACATTAATTCATATAAATAGCCCAAGACTTCTTTTTTCAAAAATCCACTTATAATCATAATAATAATGATATTTTATATTTATATACTATTTAAGTTTTAGAAAACATTTTCCTAATGTCCACTCTGCAAAGCAAGCCTCTTTACAGATAAAGAAATTGAGGCTCAAAGATTAATCGATTTTCCCAGAGTCACACAGCTAATAAGTATTAGATCGGGACTTGAACCAAGGCCGACAGAGTTTATGACCAGTGTCATTATATAAGGCTACCTCTTCCTGGACTTATGTAAATCAGTTATTATCCATAACTATTTGATGTGCAAATGGTACATTATACAAACAAAATAAAAATGGAAACCCTTCTTTCTTTGAAAGTGTTGTTCCATTTTAAATAGGATGCACAGTGTCATGAATTCTTTCCCTGGAGTCTATGAATACTCACTGTATTTCAATATAATTAGTTTTCTTTTTAATTTATGTATTTCATTTCATACATTTAAAATATTATCCTGAGGAGCCCATAAACTTTACCAGACTGCCAAAGGGGTACTTTTCACAAAAAGGTTAAGTACCCCAATGTTAAAATTTTAATACCCACATGCTTTTACCTTAATTTCAACTTTTAAATATATTATCAGGGCATATTTTTGCTTACTTTTAAAATTTGGATACTTTTTGACTTGTAAGCTGCTTATAAATAACTCATACAAAACAAAAGAAAACATTCAAATGATTCTTGTTTGTTCTTCTCCTAATTTCATATTTAAATAGAGTAACTGGAGAATTAGTCTCATGTCTCGCTCTCTTTCTTCTTACAGTAAATACATAGTCAGTGTTTATAGGGCCTCTCCATAAGCTTTGCAGGCTTCCATTGGCTGTGGTTTGGTAATTCTTTTAAAAATACATAAATAAAAATGGATTCTTTGAATCATGCGATGCTGATAATTATAGCTTTATCATACTTCTTCAAAATTCTACTTAACTGTATTTGACTTACCATTCCAAAAAGGGGAATTTAAATGAGACTCTAAAAATGCTAGGAACAGCTTTTATCAATTTACTTAGTGTACTTGTTTTGTTCCAGATACCTAAAACAGTGAAATACTAGTCAGCTAAGAAGAAGTAGATGATATGGTAGAAGAAACTAAATTGATTTTTACATTTATGAAATGTTGTATTTTAGCTATATTATATCTCACTTTACTTTCCTTCCTCTTTCCCATCCTCTTTTTCTTCTTTCTTTCTTACTAAGTATTTCTCCAGTACCTATGATGTTCATGGACTTTATTATGTATTAGATATGCCAAGATTTATAGACACATAAACATATGTGTACATATGTGTATGTATGTGTAAATTTATGTATATACATATGTCACAGACATAAATCTCATGGAGCTTATAGTCGATTAGGGAAACAGAAGAGTGTAAAATAAGCATAGTGCTAAAAAGAATAACATCAGTTCAGAGGAGAGGTGCTGGCAAAATGCCCAGAGACCTTAAAGGAGACATCATTTATCTCTGTTCTAGCCAAACCAGATTATTCGCTATCACTTATTCTCATCCGGTCTTGTCAGGTCTCTTTGCCTTTCCTTATACTATCTCTGTGCCTAGAACAGTTTCACTGTTGCCTGTTGTAGTTCCTTACTTGCTTTAAAGCCCAACTTAGATGTCACGTCCTCCATGAAGCCTTGTTAATCCTTCAAGCTGTAAACAGTCTGCCTCTCCTCATGTGCTCCTAGGGTTTTGTCAGGAACTTTGGTTTTTCCTTACCTTTTCTGATCCTTATGGTACTGCTCTGGTAGTTATGCACATCTCTTCTCCCAGCCTATTAGATTGTGAACTTCTTAAGGACATGGTCATTGTTTTATTTAAAGAGTTTGGGAAGAGTTGGCATATTTCTTATTTCCTTACAAATCAGCACCACCTTTCTTGGGGAGGATATTGTAATACAGTCAAGTGCTCTAAGATTCCAACCACCATTCTCTCTGACTTTCCAGATCAAGATACTCACCACTAACCACTACTGGTTGTTGTTATCTATTTTTAGAATGTAAACTCAGCAAGAATTGTCTTGCTCGCATATATTTGTCTACCCCACCTTTGACGTAAAGTCTGGCACATAATAATTGCTTAATAAATGCGTCCACTCAATAATTCATCTCCATGGCCATTTAGAGACCCTCCATCTTCCACCTAGCCAGCTAAGGGATCACAGGCTGCAGTGAAACTTAGAGGCATCCTAACCAAAACTCTCACTTTACAAATAAAAAAGCTGAAGCTTAGAGTAGTTAAGTGACTTTTCCAAGGTTACACAGCTAGGAAAGTATGTGATAGAATTTGAACCCAACTTTTTCTAACTTTAAGTCTAACACTCATATAACTATGCCATGCTGCTTTTCTCCTGATCAGTCCATCCATCTTTATCACCATACCCAGATTCTTATAGCTGACATTTGCTGTGTCTGGGTAAATACCTCTTTCTTTTCTCAAGATGCTTAGTACTTGATTCACATTTTTTACTCTTTATTGTAACTCCTATTAGAGAATTCTTTAAGAACACTCTAGAGAGAATTCTCATCATTGGGGATTTAAATATTAAAATTAATCAGTGGTGTCAAGCTCAAATAGAAAGGGATTTGTCCCTGTGGGGCTGCATGTTGACCTAGAAAGCTATTAAAATGGGGCAGCTAGGTGGCTCAATGGATAGAGAATGAGGCCTGGAGATGAGAGGTCTTGTGTTCAAATAAGCCCTCAGACACTTCCTAACTTTGTGAACCTGGGCAAATCACTTAACCCGCATTGCCCAGACCTTACCACTCTTCTGCCTTTGAACCAATACACAATATTAATTCTAAGCCAGAAGGAAAGTCATAAATTAACATCTGTTATATTTTTTATTTTATTAAATATTCCCCAATTATAAACTAGCAGTTGCTGGGGTGACTTGGGGCCCCAGGAAATGAATTTGACCCCTCTGATGTTGATGGCCCTTTGAAAGCCCTGACTTTTCAGTTTATCCACTTACTGAGTTCCTATGACACCCTTATGTTCATTAAAACTATATCAACTAGAGAGGTAGTCATACCTTAAAATTCACCATCACGTCAAAACTATTAGCTTTGTGATATAAAACACTGTAATTCTCTTTTCTGATCTTAATCTCTTACCATTTTATCTTTCTGCCTTGTTCTTCTGAAAACTATTTTTTTCAATTCAACCTCAATACAGTGGAACTTTGTTTTATGTGACCTGAATCTTCCAAGACCCCTTGCATAAGATGAAAATCACAAGTAATAGCAAATCCTATTATTTAATAAATATTTCTTATACAAACATTCTAGGAAGTTCTTGATTTTTCTTAGGCTTATCAGAGGTACCAGGATAACTACTCTTACTTTGGGGCTATTATTAATAACTAAATATCATTAACAAACAAAGAGAAGCAATGCCCTGACTTGGAATGATTTGTTACAAGTGAGAGCTTTGGACAAAAACTGAATCAGGAGCTAACATTTGGCCAAGACAATGTAATGATTCACATTAATGCTTCCCAGAGCAAGAATGAGCTCATTTGGGTGAACTACTGTGAGACTTTACACAGCTTGGGAAAATGGTGCAAATTTAGCATGTAATTTAAAATGTTTTATTTTATGTCTTTTTCTGCCTTTAAGTTTTTTGATTGCCTGTGGTGTATACCTGAATTCTCATGTGTTAAATTTTTGCGTAAAACAGATCCTATTGTAGTCAATAAACATCTATTAAGGACCTGCCAAGCACTGGGTATTCAAATAATTAAACAAACGAATAAATAAGATACTCTTTGTCTTCAAGGAGTTTTTAATCCAATAGAGGAAAACAATAGACAAAAAGTGGTTGAAAAGCTTTGGGGAATAGAGGAGGAAGATACACACTGGGGTAGGGGAGTGCAGGGAGAGTCTGAGGAATCCCCAAGTAGTAGAACCAAATGGGAAATGCTGGTATGTCTGTGCTGAGCCCTCTCCTTATGTGGAGGTTTCTGAGTTCAGGGCTCCACCCTCCAATCAAGAGATAGAGAAGAGTGATGTGGAATGAGTACCACCGCTGATTGGATCTTATAGGATGGTGAATTTTCCCAGTGATGAGGTACTGGTAGCATGATGCAGCATTGTGAAGAGGTCAGAGGTGTCCCAAAGAGAGGCAGCCAGGGTGAAAACCTCATCTTCTCTCTCCTCCCAAACCATCAGTCCTACTCTGGCTTCACTTTCCTTTCTTCACAGTTTTGGCACTATAATTTACCATGAGAACTACTCCCTACATAAAGAAGATAAAAAGTAAATAACCTGAATAGGGTCAAATGAAAATGCAATTTGGGTGTGAGGAAGGATAAAAGGGAATAAGGGATTATAAGGTGATTGGAGGAGGAATGAAGGTAAGGGAAGGTATATAGGAGATAAAGGAAATGGGGTATGTAGGAGAGGGCAGCTCAAACAGGTTTATTCCCAGAGGCTTGAGACAAAAGATACAGGGAGGAAATTAGGGCCAGTAATAAATGTTTAGGTTTGGCTGGAGGGTTTCTCTTGTTAGTTTCTCCAGTCTCTTGAGGGAGGAGTCATGAGGGCCCCTCCCTGCCAGTCAATCTGATGGCTGGAGGAAGTCTTGAGGTAGGTACTTCCTGCCAAGATGGATACCCCAGTTCTGTCAAGAAATAAAAGAAAAATGATTCCTTCCTCATGAGCCCTTGTCTTAATTTTCGACACAATGACTCACCACAGGGTTTGAATACGTAACAAGGGGATTTATTAATACCAGGGTCTGTCAGAAGGGGGAGGGGTTCAGGGTTTTCTAATTGCTGCTAGGGAGAGGGTGATGGTGGGGGATGGGTTGTGGAGAGGTTTAGACAGAGAGAGAGCCCGGCTCTCCCAGTCAGGAAGATTTGACTGCCTTTTAAGAAAAGTCTTTATCAAACCTAGGGGTAACTTATTTGAGGATACTCCAATTATCTAAAGAAACTAAAACCTACAATGTTCAATCACCAAGCCCTCCCTTCCAACCAGAAACCAAAGGAAAATCAGGGAAGGGGAGGGATGGAGATGGGAGATCAGGGAGAGGTTCAGAGAAATGAGATAGGTCCAAATTTCCCCAAAACAAAATAAGCACAGGCCAAGGCCGAAGCAATTAGGCCAAAGCAAAAGCCTCCAGCCACAGCGAAAGCCAGAAGGCAAAAGCCTCATCAATTGGAACTTCACCTCTATTTATAGTTTTAAGTTCTAACTGACTTTCTGAAGATTCTAAGATGTTTAACTGACTTTTTGTGACCGTTAGAAATTACAGAAGCAAAAAGTTTCTGTTAGCTGCCTTGTATTACAACATTAACTTCCTTGACCTCTCATCCTAGGATTCTTTATATGTGTCAAGCTCCAACTATGATTCACCCCCATCTTCCAGCCTTTCTGCTTCCAATCCTGAACTACTGATCACTTTTGGAAAGAGTCATGCAACTATAAAGACTGAGCCTAGTACATGCTAGTGTTATCTGATCTCAACTTGACCTTCACTGCTTTGTGGCACTCATTTTTATTATTTTCAGATTTTCTATCTCACTCCTTTTGATGGTTATTCCAAACCTCCTTCTCTTTACTTAAGTTTACAACACTACCTTTACCCAACTTCTTTTCAGCAATGGCCTTATCTTTATTGATAATATTAGGGCATCTGTATGGCCTTGCTTGTCCTCTATACTTCAATACCTTTCTACATTTTCATGAATTAATCAATCAACAAAGACAAGAATTTACATTCTATCATGGAAGACAACTTTTACTTACATACACATACATATGTATATATGTGTGTGATACATGTATGAAAGAAACAAAAATCTCATGGGATAGGGAACCCACTAGCACCTGGGAGATCATTTGGGAAAAATCTAGAGGAAACAAGATAATCTAAAGGCATAAAAGTGAGAAGGGAGCACATTTCAGGCATAAAGGACAGCTAGTACTAAGACCTAGAAAAAAGGAGTTGGAATATTTTGTGTCAGGATCACCAAGAAATCCAGTTTGGCTGGACCATAGAAAGGAAGTAGTAATAGAGGATTATACTGGAAAGAGAATCTGAGGCCAGATTATGAAGGGCTTGGGCATTTAAAGACTTAACAGTGAAATTTATATTTATCTGAGAGGTAATAGTCATTGGAGTTTATTGAGGATTCTGTGAACATAATCAGACCTGTTATGTGATAGGAAAATCACTTTAGTAGATGTATGGGAAATGAATTGAGTTGGAATAGATGAGTGAGTTGGGATAGATGAGTCAAGGAGACCAAAAGATAGACTTTTGTCTAGGTAGAAGACATTAGAGTGATGGCT
This sequence comes from Gracilinanus agilis, assembly GCF_016433145.1. Lineage (NCBI taxonomy): Eukaryota > Metazoa > Chordata > Mammalia > Didelphimorphia > Didelphidae > Gracilinanus > Gracilinanus agilis. Next base: position 278,494,667 of record NC_058133.1, on the reverse strand, counting down.
ATATGAATAGAGAAGATGGAGATGGATGCATATAATGTCATGAGAAAGGAAATAGTAAGATTTGGCAAAGTATTAAATATATAAGGCAGTGATGGAGTGCTTAGAGATGGAGTGCTAGGCCCCCACCTAGAAACCCTATGCCATGCCCCTCCCCTCCACCAAGTGCCAGGCTCAACCTACCTGTCCTTCCCCTTTACCCCACACAGGGGAGGGAGGAAGTGCTCCCATTGGGCTACTGAGCAGAGAGGCAGGCAAACTGAAAAATGTCCTCAGTGAGTGTAGAGAGGGGGAAGGGAGTGGCCAAAGTGCTCTGCTCCCCTCCAGCTCTGCCACCTGGGAACCTCCCACCTTACCCTCTGTGTGCTCCCATTGGCTGCTGGACAGAGGGGCAGGGGATGTGAAAAATGTTATCAGGCACAGTGGAGAGCAGGGAGAGGAGCAGCTCTGCCCAAGTCCCTCTGCCTTTCTAGTAAGGAACTCTAGGGGGGAGGGGAAGGTGGCCAAGTGCCCACAGAGAGGTGCTGCATGCTAACTTTGGCACCCATGCCATAGGTTCACCATCACAGGTATAAGGGAAAGTGAGGTTGCAAACCTGGGAGACTGGAAGAATTATGTCCTCCACAGGATCAGGGGAATTTAGAAGAAAGATGAGTTTTGGTGCAAGGACAAATTCTGTTTTGAACATGTAGAATTTCAAGTGCTCTTGGGACACCTAGAAAAATACAGAGTGAATGCATGTGGATGTATATCCATAGACCCAGAATCCATATATACACATATATATTCTCTATATGAGCTTTAAATATGTATACTTACACAGATATAAACATCTATATTAATGTGACTTAGAAGCTAAGCTGTAGACACAAGATTAGTTTAATGAGAGGCACCATTCTATTAAAACTGTATAGCCTCCAGTTTAATGCATAAAGGGATTTGGAAATTTAATTTGAGAACCTGCATTCTTAGACTTGGTCTCATTTCCAAAGCTATCTAGTTTAGATTTGCACTTCAGATCCACAAGATTTAAAGTTTAGATTGAGCAACTGGAATATGGCCAAAGAATCATAAAACCAGAAAGAACCTTCGCAAGTCTTATGGCTCAGGCCTTTTTTCTTCAGGCATCCCTGTAGTTATATTGTCTAAAACAGCTCTCTTTTCAGGCCCCCAGAGGTGGGAGATTGCCCATACTCCTCTGAGAGATAGTGCTTTAATCACTCTGACAGTTATAAAGTAACTTTCTCCCTTTTTTTGTACTTTAAGCCCATTCTTATTCATTCATTTCATAATCCTTAAAAGCATTATAAAAGTGTCAGTTTATATTATATTTTATTTTTCTTATAAATTTTAGCTTCTTTGACAAGTATGTATATTTCAATTTATAAACAAAATGAACCCGAACAAACAAATAAAAGAAATTATAAATGATGGGGGAACAGGCTGGTATAATAAATGAAGAACTGGACTTGGAGTCAGGAGGATGTAGCTTCCCATATTGCCTTAGTCTCTTATTAGCTTTAGGACCCAGAGCAAGTCATTTCACTTTTTGTGCCTCTGTTTCTTCATCTATATAATGAGGAGGTTGGATTCAATAGTCTCTGAGGTTACTTCCAGCTCTAAGTCTATGATCCTTTGATCCTATAATCATCCATGTGCCTGTACTTTTCAGTTATTTACTAATTTTTAAACCCAAAACAAAATGTGTATATTGAGTTTAACATGGTTAGTAACCAAGTCCTCCTTCTTGTTTCCATAACCTCTTTTGAGCTTCTTTTTCCTGTGTATTTAACATGCAGTTGTTGCTATTATTATTGTCTTTAATTATATGGTTGTTAATTATATAGGAATGTGTATATTTTTTGTTTTTTTAATTCAGCATTATATCATATAGATTTTCCCATATATCTTCAAGTCCATATTTATTTTTTCATATGGCCCAGTAATGTTCCATACCATTCATATAACATAATTTATTCAGCCATTACTCAGTCATTAGATATCTCTCATGGTGAGGATAGGTTTTTTTATTATCTTCCTCATAAATACTACTGCTAGTAGTGTTTTTGTTCAGATTAGCCTTTTTCCCCCCCTTTCAGTAACCTGATTAGGTTATATTACCACTAGTGCAACCATTTTGTATCCAAGCATATAAACGTTTTTTGTAACTCTTGTTTTATAATTCCATATTGCTTTCCAGAAAATGAAATTATAACTCCACAAGTAGTATATTAGCATGTCTATTATACCCATTGGTAAACCAGTATCAAATTTTATTATCTTTTCCATTTGGGGGGATATTAGAATCTTAGAGTAGTCTTAATTCGCATTCCTCTAATTATTAGAAATTTTAAACATTTTTAATGTGCTTAGTTGTTTTTACTACTTATCTGTTAGAGAATGTCTCCATTTTATCTCTTTGAGCATTAATTTCTTCATCAGCAAAATATACAAACGGTGCTAGTGCTACCTTCTTCAGGAAAGCTCTTTGTAAATCTTAAAGCACAATGGAGAGAAGCCTACCCAGGTTCAATGAAAGAGAGGTCACTTGAACTTAACTGTTAGGTTCAGCATACTATGCCATGCTGACCCTCCTAATTACTGGGATACATGCTGGATTGCCTGCTGAGGGTCTTAAAAATTGTACTCAAACTTTCATTTAATCTGCTCTTAATCCTTCTTGCCACCTATCAAGAAAGGTACTGCCTCACTCACATCTATTTCAATAGTTTTTTTATTCCCTCCTACCTGATGCTCTTCTGGTAAACTATTTCAAATTTCTGCCTCAGCTATCAATTTGGATAGAACTTCTTCAGTGGGTAGGAAAGCAAGTGAACAGTTGGTTATTGTGAATTTCTTCCTAGCTGCCTTTATGATAATGTGGATTCTACATGATTCAGAGATGTGTTGTGTTTGTGTGTATGTGTCCTTTAGCACAAAACTCTAAAGTAAAGATTTTAAATATGTTTGAAGAATTGGGATTTTTCTCTTTGTTAGTGAACATTTTTCTTAGCTTTTAGCTAAACATTTACAGAAAATGTGGGTATTGCCATTTGTTTATTTTGAAAACAATGGAAAAATTATCAAGTAAAAACTGAATTTCAACAAAATGAATTGCAATCACCATGGGATAAATACTTATTTTAGCAAATCTGTAATTTGTTAAAGTTACTAAAAAGAATTACTGTAAGGTTACTGTTAACATACCTTAATCCATCTGCCCAAAAAAGTTAACTTCATAAAGTCATTAAAGTAGTGATTAGGCTTAAAATATCATTTCCACAATCACTGCTTGTTAGCTTTTTAATACAATTACAGTATGTACTACTTTCTCTGTAATGTACAAAACTGTAAAGTGCTTTAATTCTTTATTACATTATTAACAGAAATAGTTACCTAGCTCTATTGGATATTATTTTTGGATCTCCACTTCTAGTTTCCTATTTTCAGGGATTTGAAACTCGAGAGTAAATAGTTCATATGGCAATGTTTCCAAAATTCTTGTTTTATATAAATATGTTAATAATAGCCAACATTTATATAGCACTTACTCTGTACCAGATACTGTGCTAAGCACTTTAGGATTATTATCTCATTTGATCCTCACAACAATCCTAGGAGAGAAATGTTATTATTATCCCCGTTTTACAGATGAAGAAACTGATACAAATTGGGTTAAATAAATTTCCCAGGGTCTGAGACTGGATTTGAACTCAAATCTCCCTTCCTCCAGGTCCGGTGCTCCACCCACTGTACCATCTATTCCAAAGGACATTTGTTTTAAGTTTATGATGCTTTTTCATATCAAATGCTTTAAGAGTTGGTAACCTTTCAAAAACTAGGTGCCATAATCGAATATAATATACTTCTCTACTAGCAGCAATGCAATGATCCAGGACAATTCTGAGGGACTTATGGGAAAGAAAGCTATCCACATTCAGAGGAAGAACTGTGGGATTAGACACAGAAGAAAAACAACTGCTTGATCACATGGGTTGATGGGGATATGATTGGGGATGTAGACTCTAAGCAATCACCCTAATGCAAATATCAATAATATGGAAATAGGTCTTGATCAATGACACATGTAAAACCCCATGGAACTGCACTTTGGCTACAGGGGAGGGGTGGGAGGAGGGGAAGGAAAGAACATGATTCATGTAACTATGGAAAAATATATTAATTAATTAGTTAGGCTTAAAAAAAATAGGTGTCAAATTGTCTTGATGTGGTAGTAGAGGGGCAGAGGACTTTGTTGGCAATGACCTGGAATAAGCAAGGGATACACGATATACTTCTTTTGTTGAAAGAAAGGAATAAAAGGAGGGAGGGAGAGATGGGGAGGCAGCTAGCTTGGCTCAGGGAATTGAGAGCCAGGCCTGGAAATAGGAGGTTCTGGGTTCAAATTTGGCCTCAGATACTTCCTAGCTGTGTGACCCTAGGCAAGTCACTTAATCTCCATTGCTTAGCCCATACTCTTGTACCTTGGAACCAGTATGCAGTATTGATTCTTAGATGGAAAGTAAGGGTTTTAAGAATAAAAGAAAAGAAAGAAAGGACTGGAGAAAGAAAGGAATGGAATGGGGGTGGGGGAAATAAGGAATGAACAAAGAATTCCTTGGAATGCTAAGTTTTGGTGTCATACCTTAGTATGAATTACTTTAATCACTTAGATAATTAGATTGTAATTGTTATAATAGGCTAGAGGAGGTTACTCTGGAGAGCTGGGTGCATTGCCCAGGGTGGGAATGGGATGAGAAAGAGCTATGTGAGATAGACAGGTGATAACTTTGGAATGAGTGGAGAGAAGTTCATAAAGAAGAGCCATGGCTTGAAGAGGGAACACTACCTTTGGAGATAGCACCTCCCTAACATTTTGTTGTGAGGACTAAATAAGGCCATATATGTAAAGTGTATTTTAAATCTTAGAGTACTATGTAAATTAGGTTATTATTTTTATTATCCCTGTTTTGACACAGCTATGTGATCATGAGTAAGTTGCTTAGCCTCTCTGATCCTCAAATTTCCTCAAACATAAAATGGGGATAATAATATTCACACTACCTTCTTCAAGAGGTTGTTTTAAAGAAAAGATTTGTTAAACCTTAAATCCTTTTTAAAAGCTGAATCATGGTTGAAAGCACCAAAGAAAACTAATGTGCAGTTTGCTGGTGGTCCTGATGGATTATATTCCCAACATATATTACTAATGTCTGTCCTAATTAATTTAATTTATCATTTATACATGTACAAGTGCATAAAGATGACAGTGTAGATAGCGGGCTGGAGTTTAGGGCAACCTTAATTCCAATCCTATAGGTGTTTACTAGCTGTGCGACCTTGGTTCAAGTAGTACCTCTCTTCTAACTCATACTGGCTTTACTACTCAGGGTGAGTTATTTAAACATAGTGCTCTAGACCATTTTGTAAGATGATAAATTTCAGGTAAAATTCTATTCTGCGTTGATAGTAGGAATTTCCTATTGTCTTAATCACTGAACACTTGTCAAGTGCATTATGCCAGGCTTTGTGCTAGGTGCTTAGAATAAAAACATACATACAGAGAATTACTCAATCCTATTGCAAGAAGCTTACAGTTTAATGAGGAAGATAACAAGTGTAGGAACAATTACTAAAAGAGAATAAAGAAATATAAAGGAATTTGGAGAAAGGGTGTCAGGAAATCACAGATCTAGTTATCCCCTAAAAACACATAGCATTGTTTGCAAACATGATTAATAAGCTGTTGCTTTTATCATAGCTTATTAACAATTTAAATTTTTGTGCTGATCATACACTACTCCTCTGCTCAAATATTTTTAATGACCCCCATTGCCTACAAAATAAAGTTCAAGTTTATTTGCCTCCAAGATTCAAAGCTTTCCGAAATACAGCAGCTACTCTCATTTTTCAGCCTTATCTAGTATTATTCCCTCTCAGCCCTCTAAACCTTAGTAAAATAGGAGAGTGAGTCTGCACTTGAGCATGCACTACATAAGCCCAGGTCAAGGTCACCTCCTGAAGGAAGTCTCCTTCGACTATTTATTCCCAACTTCCCTCTCATGAGTCAGGAATGACTTTAGACTTCACATAACTTTTAGTTTTTCTAATTTGACTATCATAGAATATTATAGTTCTAATTGTCTTATTATATAATTAGTCATAATATTATAGTCATCTAACAGTCATTTAGCTATATAGATTCAAATGTAGTTTTGTGCCACATGTGTCATATGTAGTCATATAATCCTTGAGTTTTCTGTGTTTTTGCTTTATCTCTCTATAGAGTGTAAGCTTTCAGAGAGCAAAAATTACCTAGATTTTTAATCATCCCTGAGAGCTACACACAGAACTCTATATACAGAAAGTAATATTTATTAAATGAGTATTGAATGCTGATTCAATAGATTCTTCCAGTCAGGATGCAGTAAAACACAGAAATTTATGAATAGTAAGGAAATGATGTTTTAAATTTTGAGAAGCTGTTTTGGGTCACAGTTATAACACCTCTTCAACAGCAAGGATGGCACCTCATTTGTCTAGAGCTTTCCAATTTTAGAACGTCACCCTACATATTAGGAAATGTTTTTTGACATTCCTACCTCCTGGGACTCTGTGTGTGGTCAAAAAGATTGACACATAACTTATATTCCCTTCCAGACTGATTGCATGAATTCTGGACAGGGATAGAAATATTTTTGTTCAAAAAGCCACTTGGACACATATTTACCTAAAAAGCAATCTCAGTCTTTAAAAATATATATATCATCCCTGTTCAAAACTTTCTACAATCTCTAATCTCTCTCTTTTTCTCTCTCTCTCATATTTAAAAATTTATAAACATTTCTTTTAAGATTTCTTTTTTAAATGATTTATGGTTAAAAATAAATTTCTATATATAGATATGATCATGTTTATGTGCTAACCACAGTAGCCAGGAAAATGAGTGCTATAGCTGACGCCCTGAGAGCTTAATCTATTTTATAGTTTGTATATGTGGAATGAGTATGAGGCTGAGTTAGGAAAATAACTTAAACACTTGTGAAGTAGTGTTTGTCCATAAGAGCTATTTTATTTGGTCTCATACAAATAGTAAGATAACCAAAAAAGCTGTGCCCTCTTTTAAAGAGCTTTTCATCAAGATGTTGTTGAGTGTATGTGTTAGATGTATTACTTTCAGAAAGAGATGCATTCAGGGATAGCTTTTGAATATAAATATTTTTACAGTAATTTCAGATTGGATAGAGTGGGTTTGGTACAATCAGCATGGTATGATCAAATTTGGAAGAAATTACAGATGCATTTTTGTAGCATTTTCTCCAGCATCTTGATTTTTTTCAGATGGAAGTATAAGCATTTTATGTTCCCTCAAACTAATCAGAATAAGAAACTGATTTTGCCTTTGCCAGAAAAATAGAACTATCATTTTTCACATTCTTATATTTTCCAGGTCAGTTTCAAGTAAGATTATGTTTCTAGGACTTCTGAATTCCTGAAAACTCTCTAGTCTCTGTAGCAGGAAAGGCCCAAGTGCACATTTGGGGGTGGGAGGAATCTGTAACTTTTTATGCAGTATGTTTTGTGTTGTGCATTCCAGATACAGTTAACTTTTTGTGTGTGTGTGTGTGATTAGTGTGGAAAGAAATTAATGCAGTCCAGTATTATGATTTATGGACTGAATCCTTTGCCCACTGAAGACTTGCCAAAACTAAAAGTACTTTTTTTCCTTTGGATATTAGAAACAGCTACTGTTTTTGTTGATCTTTTTAACTTCTGAATAGGCCTATTTCAAGTCATACCAGCATGGGAGCTCAGATTAATAATATACTTATTCAACGAGTGATACTGAGTGAAACCATTGCTCATATGGGTATGAAGGATAAAATTTCATAAAATTATTTTCAGGTGCATTAATGCAATTCTGGAAGCTGAGCGTCAAGATCTTTTTTGCATGAAAGAAATCAAAGATTTCTGTTTATTGTATCATGTTGCAGGTGTGCTCATAAGTTTAATCTAATTGCATTTTTTTGGCATCCTAAAACATAGGACATTTGGCATTTAAATGCTATAATATGTTTGCTGAATATCCCCAAAGGTTTTTCATTCTTGGTACATTTTGAATTCAAAATTTGTCTTTCCTAAGACATCATGCCTGCTTTGTGTTTATCTTTAAGTTTTCCTTAACCTAATAAACAAAGCATGTATTGGAGAAGTAGATTTCACATGTCCCTTTTGTTTTTAGTTGCAGCAGGCTGCTGAGGTTTCACAGCTACGGGGAGCCCGAGTGATCTCTCCTGAAGATCTTCTTTTCCTGATGCGCAAAGACAAGGTAATACAGATATAATCTTAATAAAATATCCCTTCCACAGGGAAGTTACCAGAGGTGGATAGAATGCTTGAGACCTTGTTATATGTGCAGTTATGTGTTTCTATTATTAATTACTTCATTTTCTTTCACAAGCACTTCCGTAAAAGCCAAATTGAGTTTTAGTCATCAAATATCCTTAAATATCTACTCACTTTTCCTTTAAAGTAATGTTTACTCAGCTCCAGCTCAGAACTGGTTAGGCAACTCTCATTGATTCTGCTATCCCTAGCAATAAGAACAGTTTTCTCTCATATCGTCATCATCATCATCATCATTGACATGTTTATAACAATTAACTACTACGTAACAAAAAAAAATGCATTCTTTTGGTACTGATACACTGAATGAAATCCTGAAAAACAAATTATCATCAGATAGTATCACAAGGGCTCATATAATAGTATTATCTTCCGTGGTATACTAGTAAGAACATTGAATTTATAGTGAGTACCTCGACTGAACTCTCCTTGCTTCCTGTGTGAATTTTAACTTAAGCTTCTCTGATCACCAGTTTTGTCTTGTATAAAATTAGAGTTGGACTAGATAATCTCTGAGGTCTCTCTCAGCTTAAAAATCCATACTCTTATAACCTTTATTTTAATTTGTTTAAAATAAATTTTTACTTTAGTTAGCCTCTTATATAATTAACAAACTAAAAAAATCCTTGTATTAATACTTAAAATAAGTCATTTTGGGGGCAGCTGGGTAAGCTCAGTGAATTGAGAGCCAGGTCTAGAGATGGGAGGTCCTAGTTTCAAATCTGTCCTCAGACACTTCCTAGCTATGTGATCCTGGGTAAGTCACTTAACCTCCATTGCCTAGCCCTTACCACTCTTCTGCCTTGGAACCAATACAGAGTAAAGGTCTAAACAAACAAACAAACAAATAAATAAATAAATAGGTTTCTCTAAAAGACTGAAATATGTGAATTCTTATTGACCAACCCAAGCACACTAAAATAGATATCATCCTTAAGAAACAGGTAGTTCACACTGAAGGGAATTTTTATCTTCTAGAGAAACCTGAATTACAAATTGTGTTTTCCCCAGATTTTTTATTTTTCTCCTTGCCCATTTCCTATTTGGGTACTTTTTTTTATATGTTTCTCCTAAAGCAGTCTACCCTTTTAGTAAGTCTAATTAATATCCTTTCTCTTGCTGAATTCTCTACCTATTCAAGATAACTTTTCATTAGAACTGACTAAAAATCAAATAACATGACCTTGTACGCAATTTTTTTACCTGCATTGTGAGAATTGTGTGAAAAAACCATCAACTTTCACCCAACTTGATTTGAATATGAATTTAATTTTACTATTCTATGCCTGTGGCTTAGGTAGCAAACATTTCCTTAGTGACTATTAGATTACAAAGGATAGAACAAGAGATGGCTCCTCCCCAAGAGGTTCTCTCAGTCTAGTTCACAGAGCTAGATTTGGAGAGACTGAAGAATCGTTTCAAATTCCTGCGTTCCAGGGCAGGCCCCTGAGTGTGTGGAACAGACCACACAGCACTCTTAAGGCAGGAATGGACAGTACCAGAGAGTTCTCACCTAACACACTGCCACATATTAGGTGGACTCTTAGCCAGTAAGGTACTAGATTTGCTTAGAGATGCTGCAGATTGTGCTAAATGCTTTAAACATATTGATTAGTTTGTGCTGATGTGACTATTTATAAAGCAAAGGTTGCCATGGGGTGTGAGGTTAGTTGGAAGACATATACTTAAAAGAAGTATATGTTTAGGATCAGAGGTGAAGAGGAGAGGAAACCTTTTGAGTAAGAGAGACAGCATGAGTGAAGACGAAGGCATAACTGGGTCATGTCAACAAAACACGTAGGAGATCTGTCTAAATGGAATGAAGGAACCATGCTGGAAGGGAGCAAGATATGAGTCTAGATTGGGAAGGTACAGTTGGTTAGTTGAATGTTTATCTATTTTCATGACCCTAAACAAGAAACATATTTTTCCTTATCATAATGTCAAGTCACAGCATCTTGGAGCCAGCCCTAATAAGAGTCCTTGGAGATCATGACTTGGTATCAACTTTTGGTATGCTTACTAGATTCTTTCACTTGAGTTATAGCATCATGTTTGCTCATATCCAATAAGGAAGTCTCTCAATCAGCAAAAAACTTTTGGTTTTCCATAACACCTTCCTATTTAATAATAATTTAATGATAATAATAACAGTATGACATTTATTTACATGGCATTTTAAGGTTCTGTTTATCAAACATTTGTTAAACACATGCAATGTGCAAGACATTCTGCTTTCTTATAATTACTCTTCCAGTTAGGATCTTACAAGAACAATTTCCTCCTTTTTACAGATCAGGAAACTGTCCTTCAGAGAGGCTAAGTGATTTGCACCTGACCGCATAGCCCAGGTCTCTCCTGACTGCAGTATACCCATCAGTCTTTCTCCCCGATTCAGCTGCCTCACTGGGTGCTCTCTAAGTAACTACCATCTCTTTCACCAAGGAAGAGTATCTATAATCCTGAATACAACCTTATAGTCAAAGAAGACTTATCCAAAGATTAATTCATTTTTTCAGAGATATTCCCCCATCAAACTCCTTTCCCCAGTTCTCATCACAAGAAACCCTTACAATCAGAATAAATTTCTCAGGGCAATTAAATTTAGTTGCTGCCAGAGCCCAAGTCTACTTGTGGCATTAAATACTTGTATAAAGTCAGTGCATTCTATGCAGATTTGCATACAACTTACATGGAGGAGGCAGTGAATAGTGTTGTTCTTCTTCCCAAGAAGAAGAGTATACTGATTGTCTGAGCAGTGATGTTCAGGGCAGGGCTGAGATAGTTGCCAATTTTCTCACAATTCTTCTTGAAAAGGGCAGCTAGTGGATTGAGTGCTGGGCCTGGAATCAGGAAGATCTCAGTTCAAATCTGGCCCTAACACTTAATAACTATGTGATCCTAGACAAGTCACTTAAACCTCTTTGCCTCAGTTTTCTCATCTGTTAAATAAGCTCCAGTATCCTTGCCAAGAAAACCTCAAACAGGATTACAAAGAGTCATACATGACTGAACAACAACAAAACCTCTAGAATCCCCCCTTCATGCTCCATGCCCTGCAGAAAAATCTCAAAAAATGTATAACATTCCCTCCCTCTTTCTTAAAAATCTTCACCACCATGGTACAAGTTGTGGGAATTATATAGCTCTTCACAGCTTGGACTAGCAGGGTGACAGCTTTATGCCACACCCATGCCAAAAACCTAGAAGCTGCTGCCACATCACTTCTATAAAGCAGGAGGATATATTTTCTGGGCTTCATGAGATCTGGAGCAATAATAATCCCTACCCTGCTTCTCTTCTGGAAATGTTGTTAGGACTGCTTAAGATCTATATGTGAAAGCACTTTGTAAATTCTAAATTATTATTCTCTTTTATTATAGACTGTCATTAACTAAAGTCCCTACATAGCCAGACAAGGACCACTGGCTACCAGAGACAATGCTTTCTAAAGACACACAGGGTGACTATGCCTTGTATTGAACCAGTTGATGACTAGTGCCATAGATCCAAAAGAAAGCCATTAGTTACCAGCCTGAACCAAGGAAATGTTACATATAGCCAAAGATTTTCCACACTGATATACAGAACTATGTCATTTTTACTACATTTTCACTTTCAGCAGATATATCTCCAAATGACCAAGAAAAATGGACCCAAGAAGGCTAGCATTTTCTTCTCAGGGGGTTTTATAATGAATATGTAAAGTGAGAGGAATGAAAGTACATTTAACATAAAAGTTTGCATATGCCTATGTAGATCAAAAGTATGTTTCAAGTAAAATTATTAGCAGCCTGTTGTCATGTCACAATTTTTTTCTCCTTCTTCCCTTTCACAGAGTGTCCATCTGAAACAAGAATATGGGAGTACTCCGATGTTCTCATCCATGTGGGTACTCCCTCCATTGGTGCAGATTGCACACCATCCATGTGTGCCCATTTGAGTGATTTAGTGCATATTCCCCCAGTACTTAACCGCAGGGAGTCCATTTATCATACCAGAGACCTTCCTCCAATTCTCCCTTCGTTCTTACACTGTGACCAGCCCAGCTTTTCCAGTCTTACATTTCTTCTCCTATTTGATTCTTTGTTTGAAATGTGTGAAAACCTACTTATTCTTGTTTGAAATGTGTGAAAACCTACTTATTCTCACTACTTATACTCACTACATACTTCTCCCCAGCCCTTTGGGTGATCATCAGAGATGATAGTGACCATGATTCTAACCATATATCATTAACCAGAATCTTTTCCAAGCTACAGTGGGGAGAATGTTGCTCCAACTAAGAGGAAAAAATTCTTGGTTACAAAGAAAGTGGAATCCTGAGTTCAAAATAGCAGTTAGGTCTACATCAAATTTCTTACTCTCTTAGTATTGGTGGAACAAAGTGGGAAAGGGAGAGGAGAGAATTTAGAACTTAAACTTTTAGAAAACTAATGTTAAAAATTGTTTCCATGTGTAATTATACATGCAATAAGAGCTACATGACTACTTCTCAGGTAAATTATAGAAAAAATTTCTTTTTGGGGGGTATGGATTAGACGAGATGATCCCTAAGGTCCCTTCCAACTCCAAAATTCTTTAGTTCCATATATCTGTTTATATCTATGATGTGTAATACAGTAATATTCCATTACATTCATGAACCACATTTTGTTTAGCCATTCCCTTATTGATGGACATCTAATTCATTTCCATTTCTTGCTAATAGAAAAAAATTTAAATATTTTGTCCTATATCCAGTCTTTAAACTTATCAATTATTTGCTTAGGGTATAAACTTAGAAATGAAATCTCTGGATCAAGGAGATCAAATATTTTAGTCAATTTATTGATATAATTCCAAATTGTTTTTCAAAATGGTTGTGTTGATTCACAGTTCCAGTAATATACTTACATGCCTACATTCCCACAAATCCTTCCATATCGATCTTTCTCATCTTTTGTCATCTTTTTTAAAAAAAATTACCTTTTATCTTAGAATCAATACTAAATATTTATTCCAAGGCAGAAGAACATAAGGGCTAGGCAGTGAGGTTTAAGTGACTTGCCCAGGGTCACACAGCTAGAAAGTGGCAAAGGCCAGATTCAAACCCATTTCAAGGACTGGTTCACAATCCATTGAGCCACCTAGCTGTCCTCATCTTTTGCCATCTTTGCCAATTTTTAATGGTACAAGGTGAAACCTGAGGATTGTTTTGATTTGCATTTCTTTTATTAGTGAGTTGGAGCATTCTTTCAAATAGTTTCCAATTCTCTTCATATTCTTTGATTGCTCATCTTGTGGGGGGGCTTTGTTTTTGCTTAGAAATGTGTTACAATTATCAGAGAAATTTGATCAATAAAGGGTTTTTTTCCCTATTTGACCACTTCCCTTCTTATCCTTAGGTACATTAATTTTGTTTGTGCAAAATCTTTTCATTTTCATGTAATAAAAGTTATTTTTTATTTTTTTGTAATTGCCACTATCCCTTGTTTGGTTAAAAATACATCTCCTACTCAGAGCTATGAAAAGTATGTTATCTATTTCTCTTCTAATTTTTATGGTACAATCTTAAATATTAAAGTCATGAGTCTAATTAGACTTTAAAGTGAAACATGGTATAAGATGTTGAGCCAAGCATAATTTCTTCCAGTTTTTCTAGCAGTTTTTAAAAAAAATCAAACGGGAAGTTCCTAAATAATTTATGTTTTCTGGTGTATCTAATATTACATTATTCAGTTTTGTTGTTTAAGTTTCTCCTATGTCTGCTTCTTCCTTTGATCTATCTCTTTACTTTTATGCCAGTATCAGATAGTTTAGATGACTGGTTCTTTTATGTTGTGATCTAAAAGTGCCACATCTTAGACTTGAAGTCGCTCTTCCCCTTGACCTCTTTTCATTATTTCCCTTAAGTTTCTAAATCTTTAATTTTTCCAAATGAATTTCATTGAATTTTGTAACGTGTCACTTTGATAATTTGATTGCTATAACATTAAAACTATAAATTAATGTTAATAAATAGTATTATTGTTTTTATTACATTGGTATGGCCCAGCCATGGACACTTATTATAGCTTTTAAAAATGGTCTTTATTTCTTTAAGGAATACTTTGTAATTGAATCTATAAAAGTATTTTATGTGCTTTGGTAGCTCAAGTCCCAAATATTTTATACATTTTTGGTTATTTAGAATGATGATTCCAATTCTGTTATTGCCTCCTAGATTTTATCATGTACATAATTATCATTTTATAGAAATTAAAGCTTACGATTTTGCTGAACCCATTGTCTCAGATTATATCTTTATTGATTCCCTGATGTTTTCTCAGCAAAACCATCATATCATTAAGCACCTAAGGATACATGAATTTTTAATAACTATTTTTGCATCCTTTTACATTATGTATGATGAGCCATGTGAATTACTGAAAATAATTATTTTGTACAAATTCATTATTTTATCCATCTTAATAGTTTTTTAATTTTTATGTTACCAAGCATCTTGCATATAGCAAGCATGTAACAATAATTTGAATTTAATTGAATAGTTCATACTCACTAATATAATACCTTAGTAATCTCTCCTAATTGGTTTATATTTTTCCTTAATAGAAAAAGCTTAAAAGACTGCTGAAATATATGTTTTTCCGAGACTACAAATCTAAGATTGTTAAAGGTATAGAGGAAGATGATCTTCTGGAAGGTAATTATATACTAACCCATTACTCATTAATGTTTCAGTGTCATATGTACATTATCTAATTTGATATGAGTGCATATACATTCATATATATGCATTATTTATGATAAATATGTGTTTGTGTTTGTATATGTATACATATATAGTCAATATATTTTCTTGACCCTGAAAAAAACATGCTTCTTTTTGATACTAAACTTTAGGAATCTTCAAAAAACTGACTTTACATCCATATTTTCTGTTTAAGTGACTTCAGAAAAGGAAATATTTTCATTCCCTGCATAAATAAGTGAATTACTTAGTGTCAGAATTTCATGGAACTACGAAATTAGTGTTGATTAAAAGGATAATTGATCTTAATATGTATAATTTTAATAAGGCCTCTATAATGAATAAAAATGTGTGTGTATCTCTTTGAAATTCATTTGAATAGACATTTCTTAATTTATTATCAAGTACTGGACATATTTTATGAAATAACTATAAAGTCATTTAATTCTGATGTGTGACTGGTATATGCTACTTGTGCTATTTGAAATTTTAAGCAGATGTATAAGGCATATTTTTTAAAAAATTTACCTTTCTTCCAACCATTTGAATTTGGAGTCTGACAATCTAAATTTAAATATTGGCTGCATTACCTAATGCAAATGTGACTTTAAATTTTGGACTTTCAGGGAACACTTTTATATGCAATGTTTAGGTTCATTTGATGTTTTCTTAGTATTATTGAACTTCTAATGAAGGAGTAAATGTGTTGTCAAAGTGTTACTATAACACATTTTGTATCATCTTAAAAATCATTATTTTAAAGTTTCAGTGCAAAGGCACTTAGCCCTAATGAGATTATGGTTCTGCCCTTGACTTCAGATCTAATGTTCCTTCTAGTATACTATGTTTTCCTTTTTGGTCCTCAGTTTCCTTCTCTGTAAAATAAGGAGATGAGATTCAAATATCTTTAAGGTCTATTACGTTTAAGCATACTGTTATTCCCCAAGTTTAATCATTTGAAAGTATATATCATATATAAGTATATATATATATATGCATATATATATAATTGACATATTTTTAGTTATCATAGTTATAAAAGTCATTTTAGTACTATAGATTTAAAGGCTGAAGAGACCTTACAGGTCTTCTAGTTGGAGGATCCTGGATTCTGGTTCTTTCACTCCTGTATTCATTTTGTGGCATTATTTTAATATTTGTTGGAGAGGATTCTCATGGTGACTCAGAGTTTCTCTGTTCTATTCTGCCAGCTTAGCTCCGCTCCCAGAAGAGTCTAGATCCTGCATTCTGGAAGGGACCAGGGACTCCAAAGCATTTGGTCTAATCTTATAATATCTCAAATGAGGAAATGGAGAGTCAGGAAGCTGAATTGACTTACCCTGAATCATGCATCTGAGGAGATCTCTGATATAAGGACTAGAAAGAGATCTTCTGATTCCCAAGTCTTCTTTATTTTCTGTTGCACCACAGTGCCTTATATCTGGTTTACAAATTTCAGGATAAAGGCAGAGATGAGTTTTTATTGTCAGGATTCACTTATTTGGAGGTTTCCACTTATCAAGCCTCAACATTTCTATCATTTAAATGATGTTATTATATAATCAATCTTTCCTTCAAGGGAAGTTGTAAGAATTACTAATTAAGTAATGTCTTATTGAGAATAATCATTATACAAAATTAATAAAGATTCTAAATAATTCTTCACATTCATCTAAACTGGTATAATTCATGAGGAGCTATTTCTTTAATGAGTTAAGTTGGATATCAGTTAGCAAAATTATGTCAAGTAAATTAGCTCTAGAAAATGAATAGATCATCTCAATTCTGGGAAAAGTAATCTTTGCTTTGTAAAAATGAAATCTTTAGCTACAAGATCATCCCTTTTGTTTTTAGTTTTATTATCAAATAATCATATTTTAGAAGACATATTTTAAAAATTAAAGTAGATTTTATTGATGCCTTTTGCCTTCGTATCAATCATTTCTCCTCCCTTCCTATTGAGATTGAACTCCACTTTGTCAGTTAAAAAATAAAACAAACTTAAGTCAAAACATTTGTAATCTAATAGTGTATTGAGTAATCTGTTCTAGTCCCCCCATCTTTTTGCCATAAGAAAGAATTATTCAATGTTCAAATTCCTTTAAAAATGAATTTTTTGAGCGGCCATAAGCAGCATGTTTCTTTACAAAGGTATACTCTTTCACCATCATCTCCCATCATCATGAAAATGATACCTTACTTATAGAATACATAAAGTAACTCTTCTTGTGATCTTAGGACTCACCTACTTCAATTCTCCCAAACTTTTCTGCTCCAGATAGCTGGAATCTTTTAGGAAAGCAACCCAAGAATCTCCAAGTGATCCTTTTACTAAAATTCCAAGTTACTTCAGCCTCTTCCCTCTCTCTTCAGTTGTGCTTCATCATTCACATTGGCTACCAGTTATCTGATTAGCCTTTGTCTTTGAAAATTAGTGTCAGACTCTATCTCAAACAGATTAATATATTTCTTTCTCAAGAAACTATGCAAGAAAGTCTCATTCAATTGAATAGCACCAGTTTGGAGCTCATAATCATTTAAACATGAAGGAGGGTAATGCTAATTCTGGTATGTCAGTGCTCATTATTCTTTTAAATAGGGAGGAAAGGAAATATTAAACCAATTTATAGAGTAAAAAAGATATAAGAATTTTTTTATTTAAAAAAGCTTTTATTTTCATGGCATCCTTTTGCACATTAAAAAAATTAGTATGTCAATTAAAAGTCAATTTTACCTGTTCATTACAACTAAGTATTTGATTTCTCTAATTGGCAACATTTTATTAGCCATTGTTTTGAGTAATAATACATACTTGGAAATAATAACTGCTTCCTCTCTTCTTCCTTCCCTTCTTTTTCTCTCCACCTCTGTATCTTGCACCAATCTTGTAGCTAATCAGCACAGAAACTTTAGCCTCCTCTGTTGTTTTTTTGTTGTTGTTTTTTAATCTAAGCCAGTTGGCTCCTCCTTAAGCATCCTGGGTGACCCTCTGGCACCCACCACACTGGGGCCAAATTTAGTGCAATTATTTGATTATCTTTAACTTTGCTACAGGCCAGAACTCTCAAGTTCAAGTAATATACTGTCTTTAATCTCCCAAGTAAGTTGTGAGGGATGTGAGATGGGGAGAGGAATAAGCATTTATATATTCTTCCTACTTCCAGTCCTATGTTCTTTCTGTTCCCACTAATTTATGCTCTCTTTCCTCTTAATTAAACTGACATTCCAGTAAAATATTAAGTTTCTCGAGGATAGAGAATAGGTTTTTTTTATGCCCTACTACAGTGTTTTCTGTGCAGCAAACATTTAATAAATTATTTTAATTGAATTAAATTATTTAGAACTAGTAAAATAAAATATAGTTGGAGTCCCTTCCAATTTTTTACATGTTCTTCATCCCCCTTTAAATAGCTTAGATGTATAAAGTTTCCTTGCTTCTGATTTTTCAAATCTCCCTTTGAATTCTCTCAGGAATTTCCCTTCACAATTTTTAAATATCCTTTCTCTTCTGCAGATTCATTATAGATTGAATAGAGATAGATCCATTGTAGACTTTTAGATTTTCCTCTAAACCTACTATATTTAGCTAGTTCTTTTTTTCTAATTGTTGCACTTGCAAATTTTGCTAGACAATGAATCTTGTTAACTTACAAGTTTTACAGTGAGATATTAAATATATACCAACTAACCCATGTTCTCAGGTATTAAAGGTGAAGATTGTCTATTTATCAACTTTTTATTACAGAATAATGGAACCTTAGGATTGAAACGGACCTTAAAGATTACAGAGTTCAGTACCATTCATCAAACCCTATCTTAACTCATTGGCTTATAAAATATTAATAGGACAACACACAGAAGTGATATGAGTCTCTTTATGATAAATGCATCCTGGAGTGATGCCATTGGAGAAACTAAAGGAGATTAAAAATGCAGGATTTTCTTTTTCTTAATATGTGTTATTTCTTTTGACTTTGAAGTGAAATGAATGACATCTTGTTTTGGGCTTTTTAAAAAAAATGAATGAATCTGGTAAAGCCAATAATTTTTGAGCAACAGATAAAACAAGCCTCGTATATATCAGCCACGGGAAGAAATTTTTAAAATATATTCAGATGAATGAATTTATTCCAGATTCCAGTGGTATCAGACATGGACTCAGATTGAAAACGGAAAATCCACCAAACTTAGTATAGGGAAAAATCAGGGATTGGATCCTACTCCAGACACTTACTAACTTTGTAATCACTTATCTTCTCAGAGTCTCACTTTCCTAATTGACAAAATTAGAATCTTACTTGTCATATCCCAAACTCATAGTTGTTGTGAGGAGAGCACTTTATTATCATTAAGAGCTTTGATACATGTCACCTATAATTTTTTTTTTAACTCACACAGGATTTGAGTTGGAAAGGCTTCCTTAAAGATCCTCTCCCCTTATCTTATAGATTTTGAAGATCCTTTTTCATTCTGGATACTTTGTAAGCAAAAGACAATCTATTTCTGGGTATTAATATTATCTTACATATCCAGGTTTGGTACCATCATGAATTTTAAATTTTATCTCTTTTCAAGTTTTTGCTACATTCATTTGATTTCCACCTATATTGCTGCTTTCCAGAACTGCATAAAAGGGTTAAGAAAGGGGAAAATCCAAATGATAGTTTCATCAGTTTCCTTAGCTGTGAGACAAGAAGCAGCAGGTGTAGAGGGTGGGTGGGACACAACTCTCTAGGGTCTCTTTTAGTTCTGCATCCTTGATCCAGTGATCCTGACCCTTAAAACCAGTGAAATGTGACAGAACCAATTATACTGCCCAACAGATCAAAACTGATGATAGGGCTACATTTTTCATTACCACCACATTCTTGTAGATTCTTCTTATAGACAGGCTCATGGGGAGCTTTACTAACAAAGATTTTTCTTTAAGTAAGAATTGGGCTTTATGTTTGGACAAAATAATAGCAAAAACATGAAACAAAATGTCAGATTTATGCAGTTAAATACTTTTCATATCCCTTTAAGGTAAGCAGGTAGTATATCATATTGTCACCATTTCATAGATGAGAACCTAATATGCAAAGTTATTTTTCCAAAGAGTATAAACAAAGAATAGAAGTAATAGACAAAGCCAGTACTCTTGATTTCTATTCACTGATTTAGGAGAAAGCCAAGTGCATTCTCATATGTAAAATTATTTTAATTCAGTTCCAAAGAGATTCTGTACAGATTTAGCATGGAATAATTGATATTGCTTTTCAGAATTATTGACAAAATTATCTTTATTTCTTTTTCCTATATGAATGAAGATAAATTCAGCAGCAGTAATGTCAACAAAAGGCAAAAAGTAGCTCAGGACTTCCTCCACTCTATCGATCAGACAGGAGAACTCTTGGCGATGTTTGAAGATGATGAGATCGATGATGTTAAGCAAGAGAGAATGGAGGTACACTATTTTGCCTTGTCTTTCCTCCTTATATCCAGCCTATTATGTTATATGTGTTGATGGGCCTAATGTTTTGCTAGAAATTGATTGTTTCCATTGATTTCTCCCTGTTTTGTTCTATCTCCTTTTTCTCCCAACTCTTATTCTTCTTTCTTCTTACTCTCTTCACTGATTTCTTTCTTTGTGTTAAGTCAGTAATTTTCCTTGTGCCATCCTGAAATAAAAGTAATGATCTCCCTTTACTTATCTTATTCAAGGTGAAGAATTATATCCAAGAGATAAATGCATTCTATCAACATATTGCCTATTTTCCTTATGTGCATCTGAGCAATATGGCTAGTTATAGTTAGCAGAATATTTGTGTTTGCTCTTGATGGGTAGATAGATAGAGAGATAAATGCATAGCTCTTTCCTTTTTTTGTGTATAGAAACTTCCACTCCTCATATATCCATTTATATATCTGTTCCTATAGCATGTTTGGAGAATTTATTTACCAAGTTATGTATGAGCACATACAGACTTAAGGAGCCAAGACTGTTTTTCGGTGATACTTCAACTTTGCTCATATCTTATTTTTTAGATTGCATCAAAATGAATCTTCCTTTTTCCTCTTCCCTCCAATTATGATATATGATATAATTTCCTTATAACATTTGCCCTTTACAATATGAATGGCCACAGTCTAGCCTTTTCTCATTTGTTATTTTCTTCTGCTATTCTTCCTACTCCTCAATCCTTTTCTTTATTTAAAACATCCATCTATCATCCTTTCATCTATGATCTGCCTGTCTCACTCTCTGCCCTTTCTTGTTTCACTCTTTTTTCTTACTTTTTCTGTAAGTCATTCTTTCACATTTTCTTAAATGAAAAGTAATAACATTTTTCTCTTGCTTTAATCATTGAAAATATCTTCAACTGGTCTTGAAGAACAGGTTTCTTTTATCCATGACCTTTTGGTTGTTCAATCAAGTTTGTCCATTTTTCTACTTAAAAAACTGATATTATGTAAAAGCTAATGTAAATATTTCATAAAATATTAGAACTGGAAAGATCTTGGAGGATCCATTTCCCTCCCTCATCCCATTTTGCAAATGATAACTGAGACTTAGAAAGGTAAAATTATTTACCTGTATTTCTAACACAGAAAGCAAATGGCATACCCAAGAGTTCTGGTTTCTGTCCCTTTCCTAAAAGAAGAACTGAATCTCTTCATTGTGAATAGCATACTTTAAGTCCATTAATGACCATTTTTTAAATATACATCTACTATTTTAACCTTACAATAGAAAAAAGATAAATTTGAACACTTTAGGTATGGGCATATATCATTAAAAAAGATGTTCAGGTTTGAAATTAGGCATCTAATCATCTTTCTATTATTATTACTATTATTATTATTATAGACTCCAGAGCATTTATACATTGCAGATTGCTATACCTCCAAGTTAATGGTAGCTATTTGTTAACAATAACTCTAAATATTAGCTTATCTATAGAATTAAAGGCTTGATTTTGTTCTCTTACTGGCTAGACAGTTGCTGCTCAGTTTCCTCAGCTAAAATGGACTAATAATATTCCCTTTCTTTACCTCAGGGGAATTTCACAGTAATTAATTTTTTTTGGCACATCTTACAAATAGAAGAAATATTCATTTTTATTACTATTATAACCTTACCTTCAAGAAATCACTGATTTGCCCTGCTTTTTAAGTGGGAAAACAAGGGAATGCCAGCCCTCTAAAAGATGAGTGGTTATTGTGCTAAGTTGCCTACTTTATCATAGTTTCTCTGTGCAGTAGAATATAATTATCCCATGTTAAGTTTTGGAGGAAATCCAATAGACATACATGCTTTATAAACTTTAACAACCTTCTTTAAAGAATTAGTATGCTTAGATCATGAACTGTGATCTAAAGGCAGTGTTCCTTTTAGGTATCAATTACCTCAGAAATGTGTGGTTATCTTGGTTTTGGACAACTGCAAATGGTTTTAGTTCCACTTTGCCTTGGGCCAAAAGCATGCTAAGTTGTCCAGGGCAGATGATAAACACATATTTCTGATGTCATTATGTCCTAAACAGGATATGATTGTTTAGTGGCATGGTTTCATTTATGATGCATTATCCAGAAAGAAAATATTGTTTATGCTTTATTTTAAAACATTTTTTAAAATTATATTTTCAAGCCAGCAAAATGTGTCGTGAGCTTCTGCATCACTTTGCATTTATTTTTTACTGCTGGGTATTAAAGAACGTTTAGCACTACTCATGAGCATTAGTGAAATTGAACAAATAGCTTTTCAGTTTTGCCTGGAAAATCTCTATTAACCAAACCCATTGCCATTGCCTGGAAGTATATCCTACCACAGGCAGGGAAAGATCAGAACCTGAGATCCCTGAAAGCAAATGCTGAACCCTCGATAAAAGGAATGTTATTACTCTGCAAAATGATGAGTCAACAAGGTGCCAGTGAACTCACAGTAGTGCTCAGATTTCCAGGATAGAAGGACCAAGGATGTGCTCATAGTTTCTTTGCCTTGTATACAGTTGTAATACTTGCATACACATACACGCAGAGTATGGACTGGGTAACCACCATATTCATGGCCATCTTATATAGTTGGAAAATGAAGTCAGCTCTGTGAAGACCATGCAAATTAAATTGGTCATTTCAAGAAACTTTGCTTTGTTATTTTAAGAGCCTCTCTTGCTTGGATAAAAAGAGTAGCCTTGAGATGCTCCTTGTCCAAATAACAGACACTGTAGCTGCAGGGGGAAAATAAAGGCTAAACTTCTAGACATAACTTGACTGTAGACAGTAGAAAGTGGAACCGTTAAAGGCCCAAGACATTGCCTGCTTCTAATTTGACAGGTTACAGTTTCAAGAGTAAACCACAACTGTGGCTGTCCATATGAAACCACTTTGGGCTCATAGACGGCAGCCTTTTGCTTTTAAAGTGCAGTAGAATAATCAGTTCTGGCATCACTCAGTGATTTAATTTTCCTTTAAGCATCACTTATGGTTGCAGAAACTTTGTTTACTACATTCTCCCCTAGACTGCATGAATACAATGCAGTTCTGCAAACAGATCTTATTTGGTTTTTGCCTCTCTTTTTTCTTCTTTTATTATAAATTTTAAAAGCCAAAAAAAAATTATGAAAGAAGTAAAAACTCACAAGAGATCTAGGTTTTACAAAGGTTTGGTGAAGAGAAACTGAGCCAACTAAAGTCTTCTCTATTACCTTCTATAGATTCATAAGAAAGATAAACTTTCTGTATGTTCCTCATAATTCACTTTATTACCTCACTAAACTTTTAGTATTAAACACCAGAAGACTTAAGGTATAAATGTGATTAATTAATTTTCATTCAGCAAACCTTACTTTGTGCAATGTACTGTCAGGCACTGGGAAAGCTTGAAATCTAATAAATGAGATTATAGATACTCACAGATAAAGTACAAAATAGAATTTAAATGATAAACATGTAAGAGATCAGAGGAGAAGAAGTCTACTTCAGGCCAAGAGGATTAGACTTCCATATGTGTTCTGTCCCTCATTAGAATGTGACTCCTGGGGGCAGCTGGGTGGCTCAGTGGATTGAGAGCCAGGCCTAGAGACTGGAGGTCCTGGGTTCACATCTGGCCTCAGACACTCCCTAGCTGTGTGACCCTGGGCAAGTCACTTAACCCCCATTGCCTAGCCTTTACCACTCTTCTACCTTGAAGCCAATACACAGTATTGGTTCTAAGACAGAAAGAAGGTAAGGGTTAAAAAAAAAAAAAAAAGAATGTGAGCTATTTGAGAGCAAGGATTGCCTTTCTTTTCTATTTGTACCTTCAGTTTAGCTGAGTGTTTTGTACACTTAATAAATACTTTCTTCATTCATTCTTGGGAAAAGTTGATATATGAGCTGAATCTTAAAGAATAGGTAAGACTTCATCACTTAGAGTTGTTTTTTTATGTGCATCCTTATCAGTAAGTTTTTTGAGCATATACCTCATATATATACATAATTTATTTATAAAATATATGCACTATTAAACCATTATCTTATCTGCATTATAAACCATATGAAGAAAAAAATTTCCAAGAACAAAACAAATAAGAATTTATTTTATTTTATTTGTTTGCTTAATGGTAGGAAAACATCTTTTTTGCTAAAATGATTAATAATTTTTAATTTTTAGTGAGAACAGTATAATTAAATATACTTCATTTTCTTAAAATGTTTTGATTCAGTACTTTGTAGTAGAGCTATTTGAAAGTCTGATTGTAAGTTTATTTTATTTTGATACTAGTTTCAATTGTTGTCATGGCTGAAAAAGGGACCCCTCAAAGATATGTGATATGTAGATTCCCAGTGAAAAAAGTAATTATTAAACTGTGATATTCATTTTTCAAATCTATCAGGTCTGCAAACATTTTTTGTTCAATTTCAGTTAGTAAATATCAACATAGGGGCAGCTGGGTAGCTCAGTGGATTGAGAGCCAGGCCTAGAGACGGGAGGTCCTAGGTTCAAATTCGGCCTCAGACACTTCCCAGCTGTGTGACCCTGGGAAAGTCACTTGACCCCCCCATTGCCTACCCTTACCACTCTTCCACCTATGAGTCAATGCACAGAAGTTAAGAGTTTAAAATTAAAAAAAAAAAAAGTAAATATCAACATTTCCTGATGTCAACCAATTTTTCTTTTTCTTTTTTTTTTTTTAAACCCTTACTTTCTGTCTTGGAGTCATACTGTGTATTGGCTCTAAGGCAGAAGAGCAGTAAGGGCTAGGCAATGGGGGTTAAGTGACTTGCCCAGGGTCACATAGCTGGGAAGTGTCTGAGGCCAGATTTGAACCTAGGACCTCCCATCTCTAGGCCTGGCTCTCAATTCACTAAGCTACCGAGCTGCAACCCTAGTTTTTCTTACAAGTTAGGCCAGACAGAAAATTCTTTTTTTTTTTCCAGTTTTTGTTTTAAAGGGTATTTGAAGTTCTTATAGGAGTTCTAATTCATTTTAAACACACACAGAGGGTGATGGTTTAATGCTATCATTACCTAGTATCTCAAGGCATATTGTGCACTTGGGGAAATAATGAAGCAAATTTCAAATAATCTTGACAATTTCCAGGTTTTGTTGTTGTTGCTTACCTTGGCAGTAATTAGATTGTCATTGTTTTTGCCTGATGACTGATGAAGAGCTCATTCTAGGAGTAGCTTCCTGCCTTAAATCTCTCTTCAACTCCAGTGCTTCTACTACTTAGCCATTAAAGTGGTCTCTCTAATGTTAGACCTGATCATATCATTTTCTGTTCAGTATAATTTAGTGGTTCCTAACCTCGAGGATCAAATATAAAATCCCATGTTTGATTTTTAAAGCCCTTTACAACTTGGCCCTTTCTTAAGCCTAATTCCCCTCCATGTACTCTGCAATCTGGTGCCACCAACCTCCTGGCATTTCCTTGCCCAAGACACTCCATCTCCAGACATGGGACATTTTCATTGTCTGTCCTTCATACCTGGGGATGGTCTCCATCCTTATTTCTGTCTCCTTGCTTTCCTCTGAAGTAATCTTCACTTGTTCTTTAAGTACCCTGTTCTGACTTAGTTGTTTACATGTTGTCTCCACTAATAGCAAAGCTCTTTGAGCAGGGAATGTTTTTGCCTTTTTTTGTAATCCCCAGAGCTCATCATAGTGCTAGATATTACAGACACTCCTGGACTTGATTTCACAGCCATGCTAACTGGGTCCACTACAAATTCACTGAAAATACTCAAATATATGTGATTTCCTTGGTTGAGGAGCTCCCTCCAGTGATGCAGCTTGCAATCCATACATGCCTGCCCAACCTGTGCTCCTCTCTCATCTAGGTGCTCCCAAAAGTTCATCATAAAGGTCTACCCAATATGCTGGAAGCCTTCCTCTCTCACAACATGACCAGTCTATCTTCTTTTCATACTATTCCTTGACATCATCCACTTCTGCTGTTGTTCCTCAACATTACTACTTCTTTTTAAGCTATATCCTACTTACACAAAGAATGTGCTTCTCTCGTCTCTGGGTGGTATTCATCTTTAGTTCTCTGGAGACAGAATTGTTTCCAATATTGCTGCCATACAGAAATACAAGGAAAAGCTTGTATTAAAATTAGTACTGAGAAGATAGACCTTGGCTTTCAAGGAAAATTTGGAACTGTAAAAGCAATCTAGCTTACTTGTCTTCTTTTCAATTCAGGACCTAGCCCAGATTTTGGGGAGGGAGGGAGACTGGGACAAAGAGAATGGCGAAGGGAAGGGAAATGGTAGGGGAGGAGTGGGGCGGGGAAGAGAGGGAAGGGAAGAAAAAATTCTTGCAGGAGACAGTATAATCATGAGTACATTGAGGTAAGGAACCAGAGAGTTCTAGATGGTAGCATTGGAGTAACATATAAGAGATATATAAAAATCTTGTTACCTTATTAATATTGTAAGAAACTTATTGTGAGAAAATTATGTCTCCTTGCCCATCTAAGCAAAACTAAAAGAGAATCAACTATACATGGTTAGGATATTATTGAGGAACTGTCACATTTTTTTCAAACAGTATTCATCAATGGACTACAACTTTACCATCTCATAATTAATTAAAGATTAAAAAAATATAAAATCTCATTGTGCTTATCAAATAGTGGATAGAAATAGAGAAATATGTATTGACCAAAGGTATTTGCCACCATGAAGGAAACTAATATAGAGTCCCAGTGAAAGAGGAATTTGCAATGAATGGTGAGGTCCTTCAAGTGCTCCAGTTTATGATCAAAAGCCATAACATTACAGAGATTTTTCTGTAATCATGAAAAAGAGTTTAGCCTATTCATCTGCACAGGAAAGACTGAGTGGTTGAAGAATGTTTGTTGCCCAAATTTCAACATTCATTTAGATGTAATCTAATCGTTTATTTAAAGGATTTAAAATTTTTTATATTTATATTATTTATGTATTTATAAGACATATCTTATAAAGCTCATCTAATTCAATGTACATCTGGGTCAGACAGCAGAAACAGACTAAAATTTTATATTTTGTAATGGCATTGGTCCCTGATTGCTAAAATGAATTCTTTTTTTTATTAAGTTTATTTAATTAAATAATTTAGAATATTTTCCCATGATTTCATGATTCATGTTTTTTCTCTCCCCTCCTCTTACCCCCCTCCTGTAGCCAATAAGCAACTCCACTGCATTTTACATGTCATAAAATGAATTCTTTAACTCTGTTGTCATTGGCTTCCTTCCCCAGAGCCTGTGTTCTAAACCTTCTATTCTCTATTCAAGTAGCTTATACTTTCAGTCTTTTCCTCTGTAGAAAACTCCCCCTCACAAATTATAGAGAAAAATGGGGCCATCTGTCATGATCTCCTCCATTCCAGTCTATATTCAAAATCACCTTTACATCTTTTACCATTCTCTTCTTTGTTCCAGTTTCAAAGCATGAAATGTCCCTCTTTCATGCCAATGTCAGCCTGTCTACTACCTGCACTCTAGATCCTATCCCCTCATATCCTGTTTTCTAGGATCTTTTTTCTTCAGCCATTCTTGAAATCTTGCAGTCATCCTATAGCTCTCTTCCCTTTCACAACCTAACTAGGGGAGGCGGGGAAGGGACAACAACTTTCTACATTTATTGTCTCCATTCTATAGCTCTCTTCCCTTTCACAACCAAACTCCTGGGGGAAAAAAACAACTTTCTACATTTATTGTCTCCACTTCCTTACCAAGCCTACTAACTTCTCTTCATCTTTTGACCTGGCTTCTGGTCCCACCACTCACTTGAAACTATCCTTTGCATGTCCATCAGTAATCTCTTAATTGTTTAGTCTGATGGCTTTTTCTTAATTCTTAGGCTTCTTGACCTCTCAGTGGTATTTGTTCATGAATGTTATCCATCCCCTCCCCCCGGATTCTCTCTCTTCTCTGGATTTTCCTATTTGTGTCTCTTGGTTCTCCTTCTATCTACCTAACCATCTCCTTTTTTGGATCACCATCCACTAGTACCTTCCCAATTTTGTACCTAGGGCTCAACTTCAGGCTTCTCTCTGTATATTCTTCTCTTTTTAATGTTCATCTCTATGTAGATGCTTCTCAAATCTAAATATCCAGTCTTAGTGTTTCTCCTGAGATCCAGTCTTGCATCACCAAATCCCTACTGGATATCTCTGTGTAGATGCTCTCAGATCACTCTCTATTTACCTCCCTACCACTGGATCATAGATTGCTTCTGAGACTTTGGCCTCTGGTAAGAGGACTTTTTGCCTAATTTTGCCATTGCTGAGCCTCCATATCACTTACCAACTACTGTATGTATTCTCTTCTTCTAGCTCCCCTTTATGTTTTGGCTCTCCACACCCATTTAGAATGTAAGCTCCTTGAGGGCAGAGATTGAATTGCTCTCTTGTTTATGTATATCCCAAGTGATTAAGAGTTAGCAATTCCTAGTACAGGGTAAGCA
Organism: Gracilinanus agilis; assembly: GCF_016433145.1. Lineage (NCBI taxonomy): Eukaryota > Metazoa > Chordata > Mammalia > Didelphimorphia > Didelphidae > Gracilinanus > Gracilinanus agilis. The sequence continues at coordinate 278,465,611 of NC_058133.1, read as the reverse complement.
CTTAATCAATTTTTTTTCCAATTCAAACAAATCCCATATTTCAAACAAATCTTAAATTCAAAATACCCCAAACAGAATTCATTTGTGCCCCTCCCCCAAAAAAATTCCACTCCTTTTCCTAATTTTTCTGTTTATATTGAGAGAACCACAATCCTTCCACTCACACAGATGTATAACCTTAAAATCCCCCTTGATTCTTTATACTTTCTTCCCTGTCATACCCAGTAGGAGACCTAGTCTTTTTTATTTTGCTTTCTTGGCTTTTTTTATCCACTCCTTTTTTCTCAACTCACATGGCCACTACACAAGTTCAGGCCTCATCACTTCTCACCTCTGCTTTTGCAGTTGCCTCTTAATTCTCCCTGCTTCCAATTTCTCCCATATAAAATCCATCCTTCATCCAGTTGCCAAATTGATATTCCTAAAGCACAGGTCTGACCATGCCACTTTGCTGCTCAGGAAGTGTCAGTGACTCTCTCTCACCTCAAAGGTCAAAGATAAGCTCCTCTGTTTGGGACTTAACATGCTGCCCAAGCAGTCTCCAACCTGTCTTTGCTGACTGGTTTTACATTACTCATTTTCATACATATTCCATCAAAATCTGTCTACTTGCTTTTCCTTTTTCATTTCTTTTCTCTTTGTGTCTGGGCAGACTGTGGGTACCCCATGCCCAGAACACTCCCACCACACCTCGGCCTCTTCGGATCCCAGGCCCTTTTCAAGCCTCAGTCACGGATCCCTGGACACCCCACAACAGACTTTCTGAACCCTCTCATCTTCAGTGGTTCCCCATATCTGTTGCTGTGCATCTACTTTGTATTGACTTGTCTTTGTGCATGTTGTTTTCCTCAGTAGAATGTAAGACTTCTGAAGAAAGAACTTGTTTCATTCATGTCTTTCTACCCTCATTACCCTGCATGGCACATGACCCACAGTAGGGGCTCAGTGAGTGCTTGAATTGAATGTTGAAATGAATCTCTAATGAAAGACCATTATATTTACTATGGTTTGAATGTTAATTTTATTTTATACTTTCCTCATTCTTTGACTACTAGTTTTCTATGCAAGGTGCAGCAGAATGAGTGCCAGGCCAAGAGCCAGGAAGACTTGTCTTTGTGAGTTCAAATCTGACTTCAGACTTTACCATACATAACCCTGGACAAGTCACTTAACTCCGTTTACACCAAGTATCTTTGCTACGAATGGGGTCCTAAAGAGTCACATGTGATTGAAATGACTGAAAATGATGATATATATATCATACTCACTAACAACCAGAATATATCCAAGTTATAGAATTTTAGAATGAGGAGAGACTTTAGAAATCTAGTTCAGGTCCTTCATTTTATAAATAAAGAAACAAAGTTGAGAAGTAAAGACTACATAGATAATAAGCCCTCATTGTTCACTTATTGTTGAAAAGACTCAATGTGATGTAGTAAGAAGGCATGCTGCAGGCTAAATTTAAAGGCAGGAGAGACCCGGGCTTGAGTTCTACCTCTCAATTCCTTTCTGTGCAACCAGAGTCAGTTCATTGTATTTGTCTAAACCTAAATTTCCTCATCTATAAAATAGAGACTTTAAAGTCTATATATAAAATAGTGCTTTATACTCTTCTTGTGAGTTATTGTAAGAATAAAACAATATTATTTGTAAGGAATTTTATAAATGTTAAAACATAATATATAATAAGGTCAGCTGTTATTATTTGCATTAAAGAAGCAAAGATGAAACTTAAACTTTGTTCTTCAAAAAAACAAACAAAAAAAACAAATCCAGTTCTCTTCCTACTCCACCACATTACCTTCAATACTATAGTAATTTCGATAAACATTTATTGAGTACCTGTCAGTACTTACTTACATTAGTAGTTCTCCAACTTTTTGGTCCCAGGACTCCTTTAGAAGTTATTCAAGACTTCAAAGAGCTTTTGTATATGTGTGTTTTATCTATGAATATTTTCCATATTAAAAATTAAATCCTATACAGTTTAAAAATATTTATTAATCCATTTAAAAGTACATGATAACAAAAATAGCATATGATTTTATTTTTTTTTAACTTTTAAAAATTTAGCAAGAAGAGTGGCATCATTTTTCATATTTTTGCAAATTTCTATAATGCCTGGTTTTATAGAAGATAGCTCAATTCTCATATCAGCTTCTGCATTCAATCCTGTTGCAATATGTTGTTTCAGTTGAAGTATATGAAGAAAATGTGACCTCACAGTTGACAAAGGGAGGAGTATTTTAATAGGCAAATAGCATCTTAGTACTGATATGAAAAAAGTTTTGATCTAAAGTATCCCAAGGGTCCATGGACCCCACTTTAAGAACTATTGTCCTATTCTGAAGTCCTCCTTTAATGCCTTGATATAGCATGGTACTAATCTCTGGTTTATCTGTCTGATCTCAAAGATTCTTTCAACAAAAAGCAAGTTCCCATAGGATCTGCCAATCTGTAAAAAGTGACTAAAATTCTTGATAAAGTATCTCATTATTCTTGGGTGTGGGAGGGGAATAGAGAAAAGTGGACTAGATGGTTGGACTCAAAACTGATCATATCTAGCATGTAGTATCACAAGTAGATACCTAATAAATGCTTGTTGATTGATGGATTAATTATCATCTCTCCTTCCTTGTCACTGCTCAACCCCCTACTCTTGGCATTGCTATCGTATAGGCTTTACATAAGAAAAAATATTTTATACATGCAGTAATTAGTGATAGATCATTCCCTTACTCCTTCAGTAAGAAAAGAATTCTGGTACCACAGTTCCTCACCTACCTACCACCTCCATTTATGAAACCTTTCCCTACCATTTGCTTTTTCAGACTTTCCTCTAGCTATCTAGTAGCCTCCTGACAAGGCAGGCTACATTTTTACTAGGTTTTCCCTCCTATTCTTTCACATTAATAATCTTATTTCTTTAAATCTACTAGTCTGATTAAGATTAAAATCACTCATGCTCAGGTATGAATTAAGCTCAACTTTCCAAAGTGACGTTTGCATTTTCAAAGAGCATGCTAAATTATAATTCTCCTCAAATGTGTATTTGATACTTTTTCTCTGATTCTGGACTATTAGGGTCATCACCCTACCTCCCTGACAGTTGCCTTCCCCCACTTCCACTAAATTAGGCTGCCATGAATAAAATACATGGAATCAGCTTTATAGCCTCATACTATCCACCACCTTCCACTCCTGCCCCATGTCAATATAAAGGAGCTCTGTGCCCCCATGGGATCTGATAAAGCAAAGGGGAACTGTTTAGAGAGAGGGCATGGGCTGGCACAGTTCAGTGCAAATATTCGGAACAAATCCTGAATCCACACATGCTGAAATCCACTCCTGTTCCAGGACTGCAGTGATAAATGCTCTTCTGACTTTTCCAAGAGAAGCTGTTTATCATTGGATCAATCAATATTATCCTTTCCAAATATTTCAATTTGTTTTTCTTAATGATACCTCCACTAGTAAATATACAATTCTGGGTTTTTCTCAGATATCAATCCACTAGCATGTTTATAGAAACACCTTGGCAGGGAGCAGTTTAAAAATATCTAATTTGGGAATACCACAGGAATTACCACCAATTTACATTTCACATTTATAGTTCTCAAATTGTGGTAGTTGTAATAACCAAAATATTTTTCTGAGAATATTTGATGTCTCACATTTCTCCATTCTTTTCCTCTCTCACCCACATTCCCCAGAGGAGATGGGCAGATTGTTGTGATATAGCCATTTCTTTATCTGCTATTTTCATCTTAACATTTGGCATTTCTAAATAGGAACAAAAAATGTGTTCTGAACCAAGCTTTTTGAATTTTTAAATTTTTCAACATATTTAATGCAATTTAATTATTTACTAATAATTTTTCACTTAACTACTGATGATTATGTTTTCATTTATTTACTTTTCAAGCCTATTGTTACCTTTCCTACTGTTATATAGTGAAACATCCTTTATCAGCAAGGTATATCAGTTTTGCTAGGCTATTCACTAATTATTTCCAGGTATTTTTTAAACTTCTATCTTCTATTTTAGAAGCAATATTGTGTATTGGTTCCAAAGCCAAAGAGTAGTCATGGCTAGACAATGAGGGTTAAGTGACTTACCCAGGGTCACACAGTGAGGAAGTGTCTGATGCCAGATTGGAACCCATAATCTCCTATCTCTAAGTCTGGATCTCAATCCACTGAGGCACCTAGCTGCCTCCCACCCTCAGGTATTTTCTTAATTTAGAATTTAAGAATTGCAGCCTATCTCATAAATTTGTATACTAAATATATACATTATAATGGGAAGAACACAACTGAATGTGACTCTGAGACCTTGGGCAAAGCCAGAAACTTTCTGGATCTCATTAGTTTCCTAACATGTGATTTGAAACATTTGATTAAAATGGTTTTTTCCCTTAAGATCTCTTAAAGCTCTAAAATTCTCATACTCGTTTTTTCTTAAATAATTGATTATTCCTAAACCTTTAATACCCTGATCTATATACATTCCTGTGAAAATTTCCAGTAGTTGTTTGTTCCTTAATTATAATATCATTCTCCTCAAAGTATTATAGATAATTTTCTACAAACTTCAAAATGATGAGTTTATAAAAGGTACCCCAGACAATGAAGTAATATCAATACTAAGTATTTCTGTATCAAATAGTTTAGCATCCCAGTTTTTAAAGGAGAAAATAAATGACTTAGAGGAGGAAATAGGCAGTAAAACTATATTAGTAGGGGACCTCAACTTTCCCCTCTCCATACCAGATAAATTTAACAAAAAAATAAACAAGAAAGAAGTTAAGGGACTAAATAGAACTTTTGGAGATATTTTATATGATAGACCTCTGGAGGGAAAAATTGACCATGCAGGGCATAAAAACCTCACAATTAAATGCAGAAAAATAGAAATATTAAATGCATACTTTTTAGATTATAGTATAATAAAAATTAATTTCAACAAAGGGCAACAAAAAACTAAAAATTAATTGGAAACTAAACAATTTTATGCTAAAAATGAATGGGGAAAAAACAAATCATAGAATCGATCAAAAATTTTATTAAAGAAAATAACAATTAGGAGACAACATACCAAAATTTATGAGATACAGCCAAAGCAGTACTTAGGAGAAATTTTGTATCTCTAAATATTTATCAGTAAATTAGAGAAAGAACAGATTAGTGAATTAGGATGCAATTTTAGAAAAGCTAGATAAATGACACATTTAAAAACCCAGATTCAATACCAAATGGAAAATCTTGAAAATCAAAGGTAAGATTAAAAAAATTGAATGAGAGAAAACCATTGAACTAATAAATAAAACTAAAAGCTGATTAAAATAGATATGCCATTGGTCAATTTGATTTTTAAAAAGAAAGAAGAAAATCAAATTGCCAGTAACAAAAATGAATAGGATGAATTCGCCAACAATGAAGAGGAAATTAAAGCAATTTTTAGGAGTTATTTTACCCAATTACATGGCAATAAATTTCATCATCTAAGTGAAATGGATGAATATTGACAAAATAATGAGCTTAGAACAGATGGGTCATTAAGATCTCTTCCAGTTCAAATTCCTGTGATCCCAGGTATTATTATTTTGTTCATGTTAGGTATGATTGCTACTAATGTATTTTTTGGGGGATTTGGAGTTTATTATCAAGGTACTATATGCAGGTATTATTTCCAACTTATACATTATCTACATAAAGCATTTCCAATTGTGTAATATACTCCTATGAGCAGCTTGTATTAACAAATTTTATAGTAATGTCCTGTTATTTTCTAGTTACTGACTGCTTTGATTGCTCTGGTAACTTTCTCCAGAAATTTATTTTTCTATAATTATATTAAAGTTTTTTTCTTCTCATAGCCATACTGCTTCAGTTTTGATGTTTGAGGTTTCTGAAATGTCCAGAATTCTAGTACTTTTTAAATCAATGGTGCAGTCACTATAAATGTATTTTGGCTGTTGGGAATTCTAATAAATTTTATTTTGCTTCTTACATAAACATTTTGTTTTTCTTATCCTGGATTTCCAGTCGTAAGACTTGAAACCAAACACAATTCTTTATGTCTCTTTATTTAGTTGTAATGTCCCAAAGCTGATCACTTAGTCCCTTTCTTTTGAAAGAGGGAATTGAGTTTGGTCATAGAGAATCAAATATATGAATTTGTCCAAATCTGTGGGAGTGATGAAATAATTATTTTCTTTTTGATGTATCCTTTGACAAGGCTCTGGAATAGTCTTAAGTCCCCACAGAACAGTGAGGAAAATGCTAAAAAGCTCCAGGCAATTTGAATAAATTTACCTGAACCACCCCTTTACAGAGCCTTCTTCTGGTCATTCCTTCCCATACACTGCAACAGGAATCTCAGCTCTACAGTTCTCTGAGCTGTCTCTTTTGGTCTCAACCTTCTACCGTGCATGGCTGTTCCTTTCTTCTATGCTGAAGAACTAATTTCCATCCAGTTTTTATTGTTGCTCCTCATGTGAATTATTCTACATATTCAAAGTCTTATAATTTTTGTGATTTGGAACAGAACAAAAATTGTTTATAATAATATTCATTTTAGATGCTTTCTTTGTTCATTTTCCTTTAACAATCATTTAATCAATATTTACTAAATGCCTTTTGTATGTCCTTTACTGTAAGAAGGCAGAGATAAGTAAAACATGATCCTTACCTTACAGATTTTATGATCCAGTAAAAGATCAGATGATCTAAGATATTCCACTATTTACCTTACTTACTTTGCCACTTAGTGGGATCCCATTTAGTGTACTACTATGGGTGTTCCTGGGTGGAGGGGACAGACTATTAAAAGGACAGGGAGAGGATGAGGGTGCCATCTTAACTGTCTCATAAACTTTGGATTCTCTAAATAATAATCAAATCACATAAAATGCCAAAGATTTTTAGCCATTTTATGTTATTTTGTTCTGTTTGTTTTAGTTAAGACTTAAGATTTTATTGATGTGAGGAACTCTCAATATGGAAAAAAATTATCTTTATCCATGTAGATCAATATCTCATCTATACCTTAGAACCTTATAGAGGGAGATTGAAGGGCTGGTGGGAGGCAGAACGAAGATGGAAGAGTAAAAGGAAGCAGTGTGGTGAACTCGTTTCCACAGAGTCCTCCAAATCGACGTAGAAAATGCAGCAGCCTAAATCCTGATGAGGACATCCTGAAAGAGTTACCATTGTGTAGGCCAGCTCAGCATAGGGAAATAAACAGGGAAACTGCAGACACTAGTGTAGGGGACAGGTCAGGAGGCTTCCCCTCCAGAGTTCTCTATTATGCAGGAAGAGTATGTACCCTGTGCATCAAGGCAGGAGGAGATTACAGACCCAGACTAGGATATTCCCAGATTATTCCAGAGCATTGTGACAGGGATAGATATAAACTGGTATCTTCGTTGCCCACTACATAGATCTGAGTCAAGGGGAAGACCAAGAAGGGGATCTGCCACCTGGGGTGAAGGGTTGGGGACTTTCCTGGTTAGGGAGGACGTGGGTGGTATAGCAAGAAAGGAAGATACTGAAACAATTTAGCTCAGACTTCAGATTCAGAGCAGGGTCTCAATGTCTTTCTCTAGCTGAGCCTAGTGAGGCAGGAATCCTAGACCAAATAAATCTGCCATTTCATATCCCTTTCTAGCAAGCTGATGGGAGATAAATCCAGTAGCAATCTACTTGTGCATAGATCTAAATCCAGGTCAGGAGTTTCAAGAACTCAGACCAGGGGGCAGCAATCAGGACTTTGCCCTGGATTAGACTGCTTTGTGAATATTGAAAACTTTCACGACCCCAGCCCATCCCTGAGATCCTAGAACAACACTGAAAATACCCTAAGAAAACAACAACAAGATTAGCTCAGACCTTCCCTCCAAAAATGCCACAGACCCTAACCCCCTAATATCAAGTTTACAGTCAGGAAATAGGCTGGAAGAATAGAAAAACTAACAAACAAAAATCCCACCATAATGAGCTCTTATGGTGGCAGGCAGGGATATTCAACACAAATGCAAAAAATGAGAATGACTCCTAAACACCTACAAGCATTGCCTCAGAGAAAAATGCCATTTGGGCACAAATTCATCTAGAATTCCTAATATAGATGAATAGTTGAAAAAGAGGTTTAAAATATTTCTATAAATGAAATGAGAGATCTTTTAAAAAATAGAAAAGAAATGAGATTTATAAAAGAAAGAATTTAGGAAGAGAATCAGTAGCTTAGCATAAGACAAGCAAAACCACACAAAAACCACACAACAAAATGCCTGATGAATTTGAATGAACCAAATAGAAGCCAATTGTTTCATAAGGAACAAAGCTTATGAAAACAAAGTCAAAAGTCTGAAAAGAGGAAAATGTAAAACCATAGCAAAAGACTTAGAAAATAGAGAAAAAAATTAAGAAGCATTGGATTTGAATGCCATAATAAAAAAGGGGGGGGGAGCTAGTCATAATATTTCAAGAAATATTCAGAGAAAACTACCTAGATATCTTAGGAACAGAGTTGGGGGCGGGGAGGGGGGGAAATCCATTGGTTATCTACTAAAATAAACCCCCCAGTGAAACTCCAAGGAACATCATAACCAAAATCCAGAGCTTCCAGGTCAAAAAAAAAATACTACAGGTAGGCAGAAAGCAAGAATTCAAGTACCAAGGAATCACAGTCAAAATTATACAGTTTAGCAACTACCACTGTAAAGGAACAGAAAAAAATGCCATACAATATTTCAGAAGACAAAGAATATGGGCTTACAACAAAGAATAATTTACCCAGCAAAACTGAGTATAATGCTACAGGAGTAAAAAAAAAATAGATATTTAATGAAATAGAGAATTTCCAAGCATTCCTGATGAAAAAACCAATGCTATTGAAAAACTTCAAACACAAGAGTGAAGCAAAATATTAAAAAGTAAACACTAGTGCAGAAATATAAAAGACTAAATGAGGATAAGCAGCCAGCATTTAATACAGGGAGTTGATATATATGACCCTTGTGAACCACATTATCATCAGGATTCATAGAAGGAATCCAGTTAACAAGGCCTGGGAGTGTTTCTATTAAGTCTTGATGATCTTAAAAAATGATGGAAAGAAAAGGGAAGAATAATACCTGGGCAGTGGGTGAGAAAGCTAGAGGAAATTGTCTCCTATAATCAGGGTGCACAAGTATAACAAGCAAACAAGGAGGGTTTTGGGAGTATCTTACACTTAAATGTCATTTTCATCTGAACTAATCAAAAGAAGGAAAAATACACACACACACACACACACACACACACACACACACACACACACACACACACCCCAGTTGGGTACAGAAACACATTTTTTACAGGAAAATAGAAGAGAAAGAGGAAAGGAGGAAGGATTTAGGAGAATAGGATAAAAGAGATTAGTCCTATGCAAAACAAACTCTAAGGATATACGAAAATATAGGTATTTCTGAAGTTATAAAGAATGGGAATTTGAGTAAGGATCTACAAAAATGAGAGATGGAAGAACAAGTTATGGTATAAAGGAGCAGCTAGATGGCTTAGTGGAGAGAAAGCCAGGCCTGGAGATAGGAGGTCCTGAGTTCAAATGTGACCCCAGATGCTTCCTAGATGTGCGACTTGGGCAATTCTTTTAACCCCAGTTGCCTAGCCCTTACTGCTCTTCTACCTTGACACCAATACTCAATATTGATTCTAAAGCAGAAGGTAAAAGTTTTTTAAAAAATAAATTAAGGTATATAACTGTGAATGAAATACTCTTGTGCTGAACTTTTAACAGTGTAATTGCCAACCAAGATTCCAGAGGACTAATCATGAGACGTGCACCAGCTCCTGATAAAGAAATGAAGGACTCAGAATGTAGAATGAGATAAATGTTTTTTAGTCATGGCTAATGTGGACATTTGTTTTGATTGTATATTATATGTCCATAATGGTTTTGTTTATCTTGTAATACTCATAGCAGGGTTGGGACTAAACTTGGAAAAGGAGAAGGCAGATCTGATTAAAAAAAATAAAAAAATATTTAATTAATAAAATGCCACAGTTGCCTGAGAACTGAAGTGATTTGATCAGAGACAAGACTGGAATCTAGGGCTTCAGTTCAAAAGTCAGCCATACTGCCATTCTATTATCTTTACAAAAACTCCCAATGAATCTTAATTTGAAATGTTTTGATTTTTACTAGCATTGAATTATTCAGACTTCCATTTAGAAATGGAAGCCTCCCTTCACAGGAGAAAGCATTAGAGTGTTCATAGAAATAATTTAAAATGACTTAATTTATGGGGGCAGCTGGGTAGCTCAGTGGATTGAGAGTCAGGCCTAGAGACGGGAGGTCCTAGGAATGGTGTGTTAACTGGAAAACAGGAGCAGAAATGCCTCAGCAACTCCCCCACAGCCACATACAAGTGTTTGAGTTCTGACTGAATGTCATTTGGCACCATCTGGTTAATGGCTTGCTGTGGTCCTCCCTGCATAAGTGCTCCTCCAGGGGATAGGGCCGTGATGGTACTACTTGCAGCACCACTTGAAAGAACCTGAGTTAGTTTGGGTGTGTAAGTTTCCATCTCTTGCTTAATACTCTGAAAAGAATTGATAATATCCTGACTTGTTGCATATTGGAAGGACTGAATTGGTGTTGGACCATGGTAATACCTATCTGACTTGACCCCCATTGCCCAGCCTTACTGCTCTTCCACCTATGAGCCAATACACAGAAGTTAAGGGTTTTAAAAAGACTTAATTTATGAAAAAATTTCATTTAAATGAGAAACTTAGAAACTCATCTATTATTTAGAACATGTCTTCCTATAGGCTATTGATACTACTGTAGAAGTGGAATCTATGAAAATGTGTGTTTATATATGTGTGTGAGATACTATAAATGGCTTTTATTTTTTTGTTCTATATAGTGACTCACTATGCAATGTTTCTTCACACATCTGGCACCAATAGGTATCACAGTTGAAACTCAGAACAGTTATTCTTTGTGGCCATGACCTTTTTTTGTTAGTTTTGTCTTTAGCACTATTCACATTACAATTTGAAATGGAAAATGCAGTCCATCAGTTGTGTCTTTATATTGCTGCTGAAACTTTTCAAATGAATAGAAGATAATTGTGAAGATATAGATTTTAATTTAATGTAACCAAAGAGAGATAGATTTTGTTAGTGACCTGGATTTCATTCCCTTCTATCTCTCAGGCAGTTCCAGAATTCATCAGCTCCTTTAACAGATTTTCCTATCAATGTCTGATTATATTATTTAAAATAATTTTGCTCACCTGTGTGAGACACAATTAAATGATGACAAGATAGCTGTTACATTGGGACATTATTCAGTGAATTCTGGATTCTCTAAATATATAGACATCTGCAAGAAAAATTATAAATCAATTAGAATACACTTAAAAATGTCATCTCAACCCTATTTCTTCTGGAACTAAAATGATTTTAGGGTAAAGGCATCATATATACTCACACACACACACACATATACACACACACACCATATATATACATGCTGAAGAATATATTTTATTTAAAAGAAATTGACATTAATTGTTGACTCATGGTAAACTCTAAAGACATTGTTATAGATAATAGCCATGAAAAGTTTGTTTTCCCTGCTAAAGAGATCTGATAAAGTTTGTAGAATGGTTCTTTACACTGATTTTGGAAGAAATATATAGACTGTCCTTATGTTTTAAAGAGTTCAACATCAGGCATTCAATCTTGGACTGTTTCAATAGTCTCCTAACTCTGGCCTGTTGTCTCACAAATTCATAGGGAACTAGTTTGTGTCTGTGTAAATCAGCATGGATCTGAAACAGAAAAAAAAAACAATTTGGAGTGTGTGCCTTGATGATAGTGTGTCAGTAATACCATCTTTATCCTTACAGTGCAATTATAATCTTATTTTACTCACATGTATAGTAGTGCGTTTGCTTATTTTTTACATTGATATCTTCCCTATACTTCTTATTAATATTACCTTCCTTTTTATGAAAAAAATACAATTAATCAAAATAAATTAACACACTGACCTTATCTTACCTTATGTGTCTTGTTCTACCCTTTTAGACAAACACCTCTACACTAAGTTCAAGGAGGTTTACTTCATTATCAGACCACTAGAGTCAACATTAGGCATTGCAGTAATCTAATTTCTCATCTTTTGTGTTGTTTTCCTTCACATTATTATTATAGTTGTGTGTATATATCCAGAGAGAGAGTTTTCAGGTCTACAATCTTTGCTCTGTTTCAGGGAATAGAAATCTTCCTTTAATCCTCTGATCCATATTGAATGATTCGTGGTGATATTATTGGTTCAAGGGATTTGAGCATATAAACATTTTTTGGATTTATAAAATATTAAAATTTATTTCTCTAATGAATAAGGGCCTGACCTCTCTGGCTCAGAAGCCTCCTGGGTGGTGTGTGTGTTGAAGGGAGGGGAAGGCAGGGTCAGGGTTTCCACTTCAGACTGCTACCTATAGGGGTGCTTGGGAAGAAGATGAAGGCCCAGAAGCATCTCACTGACAGAGATCTAGTCCTGTACATTCTGACTGGCCATCGGGGCCTCCAGGTGATGCCCCCAAGTAATAGGGAGGTCACTCATTGATTTTATTTATATATATGTGTGTGTGTGTGTGTCTGTGTGTCTGTGTGTACTTATATGTGTACATATATATGTGTGTTTATATATATATATATACACATATATATAAACTCATTTTAGTTCAAGAAGAAATAGGATTGAGACAAACTGCTCAAATTTGTAAGAGTGATGCATTAAGGCACAGCTCCTACCCTTCTTGCATATAAGGTCTATGAGACAGCCCACACTGAGGTAAAAGTGTTTTTATCCAGCATCATGAGTTCTTTATTAACTTGCTCTTCTGCCTCTGTGATAATTGAGGTTCATAACAGTGAATAGGTCCTAAAGTGCTTTCTGAGCCATAAAATAAAGATTAAAATATGTTCAAGATAATTGTATTTATCTGTGTGCCTATATATGTATGTATGTGTATATATATATATACACATATGTGTGTATATATAGTTGTACAGTACTCTAATCCTTCAGTATTCCTCACCATGTACATGAGAAATAATGGTGACTTTCTACTAAGCAAAATATGTGATAAATGAATCCATTTCTCAGTTTCTCAGTTGCCTTCTCTTTAAAATGAAGGAGTTAGACTAGTCACTAGATTATGTCTAAGGTATCTCATAGTTCTAGAATTCTGTGACTTTATGACTTTATGACAAATTATTTAACTATGTAACATAACAGTTTATTGTAATAGTACATAAATGTATATAATCAAGATAATAATAGCTAATTGATCATATGGAACTGTTCTATACTCGGTTTCTTTTTCTAAGGACCAATAAAGTTCCCTTATCCTTGGGAAAATGAAATTGGACTGGTCAATAACTCAGGTCTATTATCTTGATATTCTATGATATTGGTGATACTTGAGCTCTCTAGAAAGGTTGATTTCGTTGAAAACAAATACATTTATCTATGACTTAAATTTCTCATCAGGAAAGGTCAACAATCATCTTTTTCTACTAGAAGTACATATTTTTTAAATATTTTTTATTGCCATTAACTGGCCCAGTTTCCTAAGGGTAACTTCAGTAATTGCTCTAAAGTTACCTGAAAAGTTCTTTGACTTAAAAGTCGCTAATAGAAGTAAGTAAAAGCAAAAAGCAAAATGAAAAAAAATCACAGTTTGAGTAAAGAACATTAGAAACAATGGAAGAAAAATAATTAAATCCATTTGAGCTCTTGTATGAAATATTTTTGCTAAACATTGTTAAACATTTCAACAAAACTTTTCTTCAAATATATTGTTTTAAATATTTTGTTACTTAAGCAAATATTTAAATATATTAGCTTTTTCAATATTCTTGACACAGATTTAATTCTGTGTTCTTGCCAAGTACAGTGAAATCCCATATCAACTTTAATTTGCCAGGATAAATGTTTGTTTTGTTTTCCCACATAATACCTTCTTTAAAGTGTCACAGATTAACCAAATCTTACTGCTTTTTAGTAGTGGACATGGCAGAGGTCTGTTTGCTTTTTTCCCATTAGCTAACAGACTAGACTATCAAAAATGCTTACATCAAAACATTTATAAAGATTTGCTTCCTATTTGGCCTCACCTCCTTCATAACCAAGGGAAAATACTAGTTTTCCTGTAATCCTTTGTAATGAATTGCTAATTCAATTTTCTCCCCTTTTAAAAGAATTTTTAAGCCTATTTGCAGAGCACTTTATTGTATACAACAGAAAATACAGTAATATACTTTAAACATAAGTTGGTTGAATAACTGTCTCATTTTAATATTTGTATTCCCTAGGGGCAGGGTTGGTGAACCTTTTCCTAGTTCAGGTACCCAGAGGGCAAATTCAAACTGTCTGTGCCCCCTCCCACCCACCCCCTTACAGGAGAGAGTTGAGGAAAAAAGTGTTTGCTTTGGGTGGCTGGACAGAGGGGTGGGACATGCAAAAAACATCCTCAGGTGCTAGGAAGTTGGGGAATGGAGCAGCTCCTGGAGTGCAAGTGTACCATGACTTAGCCAATGAGGCCCTAGGACATATCATGATGTTTAACAAATGCTTTTTATATATTCAAAAAAATTAACTTATGAACAAATCATTCAATTAATTTTTTGAATCATCTGCATGATTAACATCTTTAAGTGGCCACTTCTTACTGTTATATTGCTCCTAGCAACTTTCCTCTAGTGTGAATTCCACTTTTGCCTGGGAGAAGACATAGAATTTTCTTTCTTGCTTTCCTGACTACTTAAAGGGTACATATAATTAATATTATAGCTGTCTTAGTAATTTTACAACCAAATACTACAGAATGGTACCCAGAAAATCAAAAAACCGATAGAGCAGAACTATATACAAGGTCACAAAAGCCTTAACAGTTAACGCTTAATTTGCAAACCAATATCAAAAAACTAAGGTTTCATCTTTTGTTAGGTCCTCCTCTCTTATCTGACAGAACTTTTCTTTCTTTTTCATTTACCAAAATACACCCACAATTTATAGCCTTCTTTTATGTTTTTGGCTGAATTCTCCTGGATTTTGTTTGTCCCTCCATTTGGGGAAACAAACAGAACCTGGAATCACAGATGGTGACAGGATAGCTATGAGTCTTGGCAAAAGCTTTTTACAGGATCTGGGGTGAAATGGGATTTCTGGCCTGTCAGGCTCCATTTTAAGTATTATTCTTTCCCTCTACCTGTATTCTCCTCCTCTTGGGTCATTTCTCCATGCTATAGTGAAAAATGTGAGACATTTAAACACCTTGGGGGAAGGGGGAACTAAGGGAAATACTATGTTGTCATACTAATTGGCATGCCATTTTTCACTTTCTCCTAATATAGAAAGATATCTCTTTTGTTTCTACTCTTCTCTTTCCTTCTTTCAATCTTAAATACAGAAGATTTGAATCACTCATTTCTTTGGCTGAAAATAACTGTTTTAAAGGACTGGTTTAAAGTTAATTCACTCTAGGGACTTATGCACATTCATGCAGTCTTCATCTTATTAATAGTCTGGTGGTATAATTCAGGCAGTTATCCTAAATATTCAAAGATTTTCCTTTAGTGGCTACTCACTGCCTATAAGACAGAATACAAAATGATATTCGAGCTCTCCACAATGTGATTAAAACCTACCTTTGTATATTATTCTTCGCAATCCAAATTATATAGTCTGTCAAATTAAACTACCTGGCGTTTTTCAGTTTCTTCTTTCTATCTTTTGCCTTTGTGTTTTGGCCTCTGTCAGTGATTTTCAGTGGCCTGTGGACTTTTGGGGTCCCTGAGATCCTTTCAGAGGAGCCATGAGAGCAAAATTATCTTCAGAGTAATACCGAGTCATGATTTTCGTATTTATAATGCTCTTCTCCTTTTCTCAACCTCATCTCTTTGAGAAATCAAATTTTCATCATATACTTCAACCAGAAAAACATTTCACAACAGACAATGCATAAGCAAAAGAGAGAATCTAGTTATCTCATATTAAGCCAGCTATTGAAGATATTTGCAAAATATGCATCAAATGTCACTATCTTTATATATATAAGCTTTCCCTATTTCCCAATAAAATATTCCCCCTTCTTCATTTTTTCATATTGCTTCACTTGATTTCTTCTACCTACTTATATTTTATTTATAATTACTTGTACATATTATCTCTCCAATAATCATATTCTGGGGGTCTTTTGAGACCCCCAGAATATGATTATCTTTGTTTTCTAAAAAAAGCGATTATCTTTGGTTTCTAATTAGACCCTATTAGAAGCTTGAAGGGCACAAAGTAATTGAACCAAGGTCAAAATTAAATTTAGTGATTCTCTTTTTATTCCCCCACTCTATTAGGAAGTTAATTTAAGTTCATTTAAATTAAGAAACCTCTTTCCCCTCCCTGCAATGTTAGGAAGCAAGGACTAGGAATCATTATTATAAATGCTGTAATTAAATATGTTTCAAGCATTATTCATATTTAAAAATTAAGAAATCCCTTTGGTTTCTAGAAAGAAAAAGTTGCAAAATACTTAGAACACTGAGAAATAAATTATTAGCATTGTATGATACAAACTTAAGACATGTTATTTTTGTAAGCACTTTGATAAATTGGAGGTTTGCTAATTTAAATTTATCTGATGTGGTTGGCTTATATAACCCACTTTGGTTGAAAGTTTATATTCTAGGACAAAAATCTTGGTTCCTTACCTTACACATGTATTTAGTTTTATTGCATATTAGTGATTTATAATTCAGAAATTCAAAGTCGTCCTCTACAATCCAATTGGAGCAATCATGTGTACAAAGCACTGTGCTAGGTACCTGTGAGATAGGCAATTCAGATTAGATATAGTCTCTGCCTTCCGGATGGTTAAAGCCTAGTTTGGAGAAATGATATTGATGTAAATAATTATAATGTACATACTCAGTACTTCAGGCAACTAAAAATCAAAGTACTTCAGGAGATCTTATGGAGAAGAATCTTACCAACCCCTAACAAGTAGATTCATTCTGATTTCTTGCTATATCATTGTACTGTAATTTTGTTAGGCTGATTACTCCCACAACACCATGCATTGAAACCATTTTCTAATAGCTCATGCTAAAAACAAAAATGAAACCAAAAAAAAACAAATCACTTTATGGCCAATTTCATAGTAAGCTCCTTCAAATATAGATAGGCTAGCCCTTGAATCAGATATAGCTAATATATCACAGGACATGTACTCTGAAACCAGGGTTGACTCCGCTCCACAGTGAAACATTGGAGGATTTTGTTATATATGACAAATAAGAATTTCTAGCTGCCTTGGAGGGGGTGGGGGGATTATACTTTAGGACTTTAAGGTAGTTTTTATTCCTGTAACAAGCTGTGTGAATGTACATTCACAAGTGACTGAATACATATACGTGGACCAGGAGACTATAAATTCCATGAGTTGTTGGTGTTGTTCACTTGCATCTGACTCTGTCCATTGTAAGAATATAAAATTTAGGTTTGTGCTAAATATGAAAGTTCTAAAGTAATACTGTGGTTGCCAATTTAAAAATGTTATAGCTTAAATCAAAATGACTTTTAGCAGCTTTATTTACAAAGAGGTGGAAAGAGTGAAAGTGAAAAAATGTAGCTAAAGAAACAGATTTTAACAAGCCTACCAGCCCTTCTCTGGTGAAGTGAGGCTCAGCCCTGCAGGGGCTTTCCCATGTCCCTTGTCCCCATGTGGATTTCCCAGTAATCCTGTGCCAGAAATCTGGTGGTGTCTTCAGTTAGAGTTCCACCAAAATAGCCTCCTCCAAAACCAATGCAGGAATCTCCAGAACCAATCTCTTCAGAAGCCAGGAAAGGAAGGCCAGCCATTCATCCAGCAAGGTGATGCAAGATCTAGGGAAAGAGTCTCCTGCTTCAGTCCAGCTCACTACACCGAGTCCAAAGACTAACTCCAAAGGAGAAGAAAAAGTATGAAGGAGAACTTCAAAAGGCAAAGTCCCTTGGGCAGGAAGTGCAGGACTTTTTATTGTCTTTTTTTCACTTTACTTCCTGTCTCTTCCCCACTTTATGGGAACCAATCGCTTAATACTGCCCAGGGGGTGGTCAGTGGCCTCTGGAGTTGTCACCCACTTTGGCAAGTGACTTGTGAACTCTCATACTTAGTGACTGGTAAGGTACTGTGAAGGATTAAATTTTGGGGGTTAGGAGTTTGAACCAAAAGTTTATTAAATGCAAAACACTGAGTTTATTATTAGGAAAATATGGATAGGAAATAGGAAGGAGGAACATGAAAATAATCTTATAATAGCTTGTAACTATACTCCAGATTCCAATCCTAGCTAAATTTCTCTAAAAAACCTCTAAATCTTTTTCCCTCATAGGGGATATCTTTTCTGCTAGGCTGAAGTCCTCACCTACTCTCCTACTCTCACTATCTAATCATATAACCACTATCTATCTACCTTATCTACCCAAGTTATTAATAATCAATAAGGCTATTAAGGTCTTAATTTCTTTCTCTGTCTCCAACCAGAGAGAGTGTTAGCAGCACAACCTCTCCCCAGGAGACCCAGAGAGAAAAATCCCTTTTGCAACTTTCTGCAACTGACTAACTCCCCTCAGCCACACCCTTCTAACTGACAAGAGGTCTCTAACTGACAACCTGCAAAGCAAGGGCTCTCTTACTGAAAAATATTATTGCTCCTTTTCCTCTTAAATATAAAAAAGGAAAAAATTAAGAAAAATTCTCTTAACAACACTAAGTAGAGGTACTTAAGTTTTTGACTGATTAGCTTAAAACAGACAAGGGGAGAGTTAATCCTAGCTTAACAATCCCCCCCCTGTGATTCTTTGGGAGACTAGTCTCCTCAGTGAATCATTTAACATAACCAGCTTATACCTCTAAAGATCTTCTAGCTAAAGGTGCATACAATATTGCTCTTTCTAAGAGGAAATTACAGTAGTTGGAGATAAGAGGGAAATAAAAGAGTGAGCAAAACCAATGTTTTCTAGGCACATTGAAAAAAGCCAATTAGGGGGCAATCCCCTTTGGCATAAGAGTTTACATTCAGAATAAATATATTCAACCCTCTTCAGTTCAATCAATTATATCCCAAAGTTCATTCTGAATCTTCTGATGCAGTGTAGGTTTATTTATGGCACTTTCGCCAAACAGTTCATTTTCTTGATTTGAGGAGTTAGTGAGCTTCTTTTCCTGAAATTTTTCTCAAAAAATTTAAAATTTTGGATTTTGTGAATATTATACACCATTTTCTTTGTGAACTGTACTGTCCATGGGATTTTCTTGACAAAGACACAGAAGTGGTTTTCCATTTCCTTCTCTAGTTGATTAAGGCAAATGTAGGTTAAATGACTTGCCCAGGATCACACAGCTAGTAAGTGTCTAAGACCAGATTTAAACTCAGATCTTCCTGACTCCAGAACTGGCAACCTATGCACTGAAACATCTAGCTGTCCAAAATCCCATAAGGAGAAGGGCCAATTCTTTTCTGGATTTTATATCATTCCAGCACAGGGCTTTGCAACCAAATATGCACATAATGTTTGTTGTCGTCACTGAGAATATTTCTAGGTTCCTTATTTCTGTGTATTTAGAACTTTTGTTTCATTTTAACCTGTCCTCTTTCTCTGAACAATTAGTCAAGTAGTTATTTCCCAATAACAAATGACGACACTGATCCTCATATTCTGGAAGTTTTGGTCATGGGGTTATGACTCTGAAGGAACAGTCACAGCCATAGGACAAGTATTCATTGTTAATATGTTTTGCTCTAAGAACCATTCTGATTTGAAGAGTGTTGTTCATAAAAACTTGCATTATGAAAATGTTAGAGGACTCATACACTATTTATTGAATCCATGATTTTGTGTTCTTTTATGTTTCTGAGTGCTTTAAAATTCAATTAGAAATCTTATTCAATCATCATAATATCCAGCCCATTACTTAAGACATCATAAATAATACTGTGCCAAAGAAGAACAGTATCATCTAGATTATTTTTCTCTGTCACAAAAGGAAAATTTATACAAATTTTGATTAGCAAAAGTCATAGGGCATGACTCATTTAATTTTTCATGTGTGCATTTTGCTTTATATAGTAGATGCATTTTTTCAATTTTGAAGCATTTTTCCCCTCTTCACTCTTATTACAAATATGTATGGTGAAATAAAACAAATTCCCATATTATCCATGTGTAAAAATGTGTCTCATTCTGCATATTAGGACATCATATCTCTGACAAGTCAAGAAGTGGATAATGTTCTTATTTATTTGCCTTCTGAAATCATGGTTGATCATTGTATTAATTAGTGTTCTTAAGTCTTCCTAAGCTGTTCATTTTCATCATGTTCGTGTTATTGCATAAAACGTTCTCCTAGTTCTGTTTCCTTCACTCTGCTTCAGTTCATATGAATAAATCTTCCCAAGTCTCTCCAAAACCATCTCTCTCATCATTTATGACAACACAGTAGAGTTCCATCATATTCATGTACCATAATTTGTTAACCATTTTCCAGTTGATGAGCACTCTTTTAACTTTCAGTTCTTTGCCATTTCAAAAAGAGCTACTAAAACTATTTTTACACATATAAGACCTTTCTCTCTTGACTTGGAATTAAAATGTCTTGTATTTGAATCTCACTTCTGACTTAAGTGACCCTGGGATTAAGTGAAGCACTTAATTCCTCTGAGTCTTTAATTCTTCATCTATCTGGAGAGGACTAAATGAGATAATGCAAAGTGCAATATAACTATTTGGTTTCTCAATAGAAACTTGCAAGATAATAGATAAAATAGTGAATTAAGTGTATGATAAAATTGATGGTAAGTTTGAATTCAGCAAGCTTGGAGTATTTGAATGAAGAACTTCAGAAGTGGGGCAGGTCTAAAAAACAATAGATTAATGCTTCATAAAGTGTGATTGTTCATGCCTCAAATTTGGGTAATGTTTTGAGTAATAAATTGCTACCATCTGACAACATCAATCACCTAGGTCACTGTCGTTGGGTTTCTTAGTCTTCTCACTTTGCATCAGACTTTAATGAAGAAATATCTGCTTCCATTAATTCCTAAGCATCTTACAAATATGCTTGTCTCCCACTTTATTCTCTAGATTTAAAACTATGAAGTACTTAAACATTATCTGAACTGGTTAACCCACTGTCAACTCAGTTTGAATATGGCATAAGTGAATCTATTGATCTTTTCATCAGGATCCCTTCCTTATGTTTGTGAATCCATGAAAGGGAGTGCTGCTATTTTTTTTCCCATTATCCTAACTCTGGACCTAATCTTTAACTCATTTCCATTTTTAATGGAATATATGAATTTAGTTCATTTAAACTATTCTCTCCTTTTTTACATAGTTTCTCTTTTATCTATTTTTTCTGTACTGCCCTGGTCTTTGTCTAGAAAACATGATCTTTTGCCAGAACTGTTGCAGTATTGTCCATAGCAGACTCTCACTCCATCTCCATCCCCTCCACATTCTCCTGCCTGCTGTTGCTCCTTTCTTTGTACCCCTCCTTAAAGCCCTGTGCTGACTTCCCTGTGAAGCAAATCCAAAAACCTCACCCTACACATCAAAGCAAAGGGTGCTCAGGACTGCTTCCCTTCTCTCATCTCTTCAGCAAAATTCAGCACAGATCTTCTGAAGGATGGCTACTCTCCACCCTTTGACTTGGAAATTGAAACTTATTCATGACCATTTACTTTTAAGTCAGATTATAAGATGTTTACTCATTAGTGAATACTGAATAAACTTTGGGTATTGACATCTAAGAGGTTGGGATGCATCAGCAAATATCTGAAAAATTGTTTTTTTTAAATACTACCATAATTGCATGTTTCATGTTTGCTGTCCCATGAGGATTTTGAAATGTGTCTTTTTTTGAAGGCAAAGAAAAAAGCCACTATTACAATGCCTTTGGTATGGCTAGACTGGGCTTGAGTAACATATCAGTTGCCAAGAATTTTATAGGGAGTTCATATTACTCAGGAAGTTTCAGAAAAAAAAAATTCTCACAACCAAAGTCACTGGCACTGGCAAATGGTTTAGCATTAAAAATACAACTTATTTTCAATAGTAATGGCATTTTAAAATGCATTCTTTCATCCTTGCTGAACACCCTAAGAATCCATTGCTCTTTCTGAGTTATAGCTGAAGCTTCCTGTACAAATTGTCTTATGCATTAAATGATGAGCTCCTCAAGAGCAGGTACTGTCTGCTTTTCTATTTGTATCTCTATCACTAAATGCAGTTCTTAACACCCAGTAAGCACTTAAAAATATTTTTTTCATTTATTCATTCATTCACTTATTATGAAAAAGAACTTGTTCATCTATTGCCCCATATCTTATAACTTTATAAATGTCTTTTTCTGTATTATAGCTAAATAATTTCTCCTTTAAATGCTTAATATTTTATTTTATGTTAGGAATGGAAAATGAGTTGTTATTTTGGAATATTGGGTACATTTCAGCATTTCTTCTTCTTCAGGGTAGTTGACACAGTATGACCTATTAAATCTTTAGAAAGCAGAAATGGAAGGGAACTTAAAAGTTATCTGGACCAATACCCTCATTCCACAGATGGGACACTGAGGATTGAAAGAAGTAGAGTGCCTTGACCAGAGTTACAATAATGTAGGTATTAAACAAATTGTTAGAGCAAAAAAGAGAGCCCAGCTTGCCTGACTATTCTGGTACTCTTTGACTTGGCACATAACCTCCAAAAAAATCAGTGTTGACCATATCACAAATGACCAGTTGACCTTTGTCATCTATTTCTGCTTAATTAGAAATGTGGTATTGGTGAAGGTCACTCAATGGATATTCTAGTCTCATGATACTCATTCTTGGGCAAATGTCTTTCTGTCTTGTTTTCTTTCATGACTAAGGCTTGGCATGATCAGAAACTCATTTTGTTCCTTTTGTCTTGTCTGGACTCAGGATTCAGCTAGATCTGCCTGTGTGGCAAAATTCTGTTGATGAATGTGCTCACTTCTGACTCATCAAAACAACTCAGCACAATTGTGATAAAAGAAATGTCAACTTCCAAATGATTAAGAACATTCCCTTTATGGGACAAACAATTCAGTTATATTTTGTTTTCTTTCTAATCTTGATTCAGATGGCAGCCAGTTGTAAGAGGTCTATTTTTATCCTAATGTATTCACTTGAAATTTTCACTAGACTGGTGACCTCATGTCACTGATGAATGATATGATGCCTCTTCATTATTCAGGCATATTTTCATTTTTCCCCTTGTTTTTTTTTTTCTCAAGCATGTGTGATTCAGATTTAGTGTGAAACACAATTTTCAAAGTAATAGTCTATTGCAACAACATTTAGATTTGATCTCTGGCCAGTTCTTTATAGCATATTAACAGCCATTTAAAAATAACATTTAGCATATATACAGAGAGCTTTAGAAAGTAGTTTGTAAATAAGAAAGCACTTGAAAGTAGCATTAAAATATTCTGTTTTAAAGATGGAAGAAATCCAATTGGTTTTCCATTATCAGTAAAGTTATTCTGATACTGTATAAAATACACATACATACATACATACATACATACATACATACATACATATACACACACAACACACACACAATAAGAGGTAAGAGTCTGGTTTGCCAAAATATAGTTTTCCTTTTGTCTTAATTTAGAAATAGAAGAAAAGCGACCCTGACACAGACAGAAAACAAAAGTGAGGGTCCATTTTATTGACTCATGGAAAAGAAGGCATGCTATTACAGTGGTACCTTGATACATGACCACCTTAAGTCATAAGCAATTTAAGATAAGAGCAGTCATGATCGAGATATGAGCAGATATTTGAAACACGAGCTTCTGCCACCCTCCACTAGATAGCTTGCTGAGCATTCAGTTTCACAAGTTACACGAGGCTGTCTTGTTTAGTTCAGTGTTTATCTGGTCGTAGGAGCCTCTCTATTGAATGACTTTTGTTTTCTTCTTTATTTTTGTCTTTATTATCAGTTTTGGGGGCAAATTTCCTAACTTTTAACCATGAGTCCTGACAACAGCAGCAGCATACAAAGGTTTTGCAGGAAATTAGTGGGGAGGAGCCCGAGATGGATGAGGTAATCAGTACAAGCAAGATTAAGGAAATGTTGAGGATTTGGGAAAAAACTTAACAGTTTATTGAAAAGACACACCCAGAAAAATTTGCAACTGCAACAGGTAGTGCATTGGAGCTATGTAACAACACTTATTTCACACATTATCATATGTATAAAGTAAGTTATGTTAAGCGATAGTGCACAAAATGAAAACCTTCTCTGCCAATCTTCATCTGATTTTGAAAGTATATAACATTTCATAAACAAGTTTATTTCCCTATATTCTTACTTATTATCTATAAATATATTTATTTGTTATAAAGTACATTTTTGTATTTAAACTTTATAAAACAAAAAATTCATGTGGTTTTTTTGGGGGACCAGAACAGATTAATTGCATTTCCACTAATTTAAATTTGACACATGAGCAAATTGAGTTACGAGCTTGGCCATGGAATAAATTAAACTTGTGTGTCAAGGTACCACTCTACTTCCAACATTATCTTCATCCAGGCATAGGCCCCTTCTAAAAAGAAAAACAAAGCATGTGGACTCTTTAAAAAAATGCAACTTTTTTTCTGAAAATATATTTAAGATATTCGTAATAATTGCCACTCACATTTTTATGATGCTATAAGGCCTTACAAAATATATGGACCTATCTGAATATAGGTACAATGTCTAACTAAGCTTTTCTAAAGACAATATGTTTTTATTGGGATTCAACGGAAGCCTTTGGCTCTTTGTCACAACATCCAAAATCAGGGAGTAGCAACCAAAAGAAATTCAAAAGAGGACTTTCTCTGGTGTTGTACATTAATTTCCAGTGCAGTTTTCTATAATGTGTCAAGCCATGAGGGAAAAAAATGAAAGAAAATAACTTACCAATAAGCTTCAACATGCATGTCATTGTATTTTAAACGTTTTAGTCACTCACTTAAAAAAGAAAAAACGTTTGACAACTATAGCCAAGGCCTAGGACGTACCTACTTTGAACTATCTGAATATTTGTTCTGAACTATAGTATTATAATGAAATACAAAAGGAAAGGCTCAAGTTTGATTCCTGGGGTTCAAGAAAACTCCATGAAATAAATTGTGCAATCATATTTTATCCATATTTTTCAAGCAATGTTCTGGAGTTTTATCCTAAATGACCAAAATATTTAACTGTATCCATGGACATTTTGCTAGGTTCAAAAGTCATGTAGATTCATCTGATCTAAAAACTGTGTAAACCTATGAGAACTTTTAAGAATGTGGTTCAGGAGACTTAAAGGTCTTATATGTATTAACCTGGTATGTGAAGTTTTTGATGTATAGCCAAAGGAAAACCACAGAAAAGGGTTACACCATCCTCCATCAGGAATGTAAAAGGAGATCAGTCGTCTGCCATTTCTTTAAATTCATAGTCTGATTATAAACTCACATAACCTATTATTTTATTTGCTGGGTTGAATATCAAAAACATGTTTGCAATTTTTGGTAAACACTGGTCAAAATTACTAACAATTTCAATTATGTAGATTTTCAACCAAACATATATGTGGACATCACTGAAAAATTTGTCTTTTCCAAGATTGCAAAATATATCTTCACCATCCAATCCAACTGTTCTCTTAGTGTAACAAATTCAAATAACAAATATTAATGAGATATGACAGCATCTTCCTAGGCAAATTGAAAAAAAAATCCAGGTAGTATTATAACAGCTTCCTACTGAACCAATAATAATAAACATATCAGGCACTGATTTATTTACTTGTAGTATACTTATACCATGAGATTACTTTTCATTCTCTCAAATATTCCAAGAGTATACAACTATTTTTTCAGGATATTTCATTTGAATGTACCAGCATATATTTTAATCTCTTAGTCACATGTGTTTGACATATTGAAAAAAGACAACTGCTTTGTGACATCATTTAATAATATTAATTTTTGTTCTCCAGATTGAAAAATAGATACCTTGTAGCATGTTGAATTTCCTTAGATAATTTATAATGCATTCTACCTCCTATTCTTATTGGGAAAACAGGGGAGTTAATAAATATTTATCTGGGTTCAGAAGGGTGAATAGGAGACAGGAATGGACAATAGGTGGGGACTTAACAAGCTGGGAGAAACAGTTCAGTGAATGGTTTGGGCAATTGACAGGAGTGATAGTTGGGCCTTAACTGCCACACTGATCCACCCAGCCAGGGAGTCAGAGAAACTGCAAGTAAATGACATCAAGGAGAGGGCTTATAAACACAGGCTTAATTAAAGAAATCTGTAGTCTAAAGAAGGGAAAAGGAGTTTCTATTCTATCAGTTTATGGGCAAGCCTCAGGGACAGGGAATGAACTTATCTACACTAAGCTAAAACTATAGCAGGGCGGGGGCAGCTGGGTAGCTCAGTGGATTGAGAGCCAGGCGGTTCAAATCAGGCCTCAGACACTTCCCAGCTGTATGACCCTGGGCAAGTCATTTGACCCTCATTGCCTACCCTTACCACTCTTCCACCTATAAGTCAATACACAGAAGTTAAGGGTTTAAAATTAAAAAAAAAAAAACAAAAAAACAAAAAAAAAACTATAGCAGGGCAGGGCACAAAGGAGATCAGGAGGGAAAGTGGGATATCCGCACTGCAGAGTCTTGTCTCACTCCAGCGATGGCACAACTATCCCAGGTCCTCAGCCAGTACTCCTTCAACTGGGTAAGACAGGGAGCTAAACCAACCTGAGCTGACCAGCAACTCAGGTTAGATTTTATAGTCTCTACCTAACCTCCCACAGGCAAATGACTTTCCTCCTTCTGGATACCAGGATATCAGGGTACAAACTCCACTTCCTCTGAGGTCTCCCAGGGGTCAGTTACAACTTGTCCCCAATCGCCATGGAGTCCATCTCAGAGCAAGCACACTTCCTGCTTCCCCATTCCATTTAGAATCCTTCAGTCGTGCCTGCTAAGTCTCCTAAATACTTGTTTATTAATCTTCCTCACAACACTACTCATTTGGAAGTCTAACATCAAGAGAAATTCAAAATCAAAATTTCTGGGATATTTATTCCTTAGAAATTGATAACTGTGCCCCGTTCACTCCCACTGCTACATACATACACGTTTTTTATTATGAAAATATTACTGGGACTGCAATGTTTCTTCAGATTGTATTCTACTACTTTTGAAATTTCCTTGATTTCGTTGTATATTTTTTAGTCAATAGCCAACTATTAGGAAACCTCAATATATATCTTAATGCTGTATTCAATATTCTGTCAAAATTTTAGCTGTAAGTTCAACCCTACCAAGTGTGTATTTTTGCATTCTTTGTGTTATGATTATTTATTAAAAGCTGAACCAATATTTAAAGAAGAAAAATACAAATAAATCTTGAAAGCATTGTTATAGTTGTTCTTGACTACTTCAAGAATGGGTCATTGAGTACTTCTGCACAGAGAGGATACTCCCTCCCATAATGTCAATCACAACCCCTCTACCTTAGCAGATTGTCTTCAAGAATGTCTATAGCCACCCAATTTGTCACTGCAAATCAACCTGTTTGTGAGCTTCCCCAAACTTAAGTAGTCTGTTCTTCACACAGCTGTCATATAGTCATGAAAGTTCTTTATTTCATTCTTATTCAAAAGGGACAAAAATTGTACATCATTTCCTTTGTCTCCTTGTTTGTTATATTCTATACCAAAGATGGAATTTTTGTCTTTAATATCAAGAATTGTTCCCTTTTACAGTCGGCTAAATGGCTCATCCCAAAGCCAGTAGGTTGAATTTCATTCTTGGGCAGGGTGATCAGATATGGAGAGAAGCCTTCCTTATTCATTCTTTCATTCACTGAACAATACTTATTTATCATTTGCTTCAAGGGCAGAATGGTGCGGAAAGTGTCAGCTGAATTCAGAGTTGGAATCTACCTTCTGACTTGAATTCTGTGACCATGATCAAAACATTTAACTTCTTAAAAAAAAAAAAAGATTAACTTCTTTAGCTTCAGTTTCTTCATCTTTAAAATGAGAATGCTATCTAATTCCCTTCACAGAGTGGGAAGATTTCATTTAATTTAATGAATTTAATATTTATTGTGATAATTAAATGGGATATCAAAAGCAAAGTATTTTGTACATCTTGAGAAACTGAAGAGTCAGTTCATGTTATGATTTGCCATGTGCCCAAAACAATCAGAAACTTTGGGAGAGAAGAAGATTATAAAGAAAGGAAAAGCCTAGATCCCTATATCCAAGAAATGTGCATCCTTTTCTAAAGGAAGACAATGGCCCATGTACCTCAGAAGGTTAGGCAAAGAAAATATTGGATAAATCTGAAGGCACTATGGGAATGTGAGGAGATTTTTCTTGGGAGCAGGTCAACACCAACATGACAGACACAGAGACCAGTGAAGTGAGAAGGCCAGCCTGACCAAAACAAAAGGAGCTTATTGGATTGGATTGCTAAGGTGGGATCAGATTCAACAAGAACCTTGAAAGCATAGGATTTAATGTAGTTGCCATTATAGATGTTTGAGCAGGGGAGTAAAATGGCAAAAAGTTGGTGTGTTGAAGAGTATGAGACTTAAAGGCCTAGTGCCTGAGTTATACTCCTTGCTTTGCTGCCATTCAGTTATATGACTTTAGCCAAGTCATTTATAGTCTCTAGGATTCTGGTTCTCTGTCTGTCCAAATGCAGAGTTTATGTTTAATAAAACTTTAATGGAACTTCTAGCTCTTATATCCCATGATTCAGTTTTGAAAGGAGATGAGATAATCAGGATGAAATGGATGAGCTTTGGAGAGAATAACTAGAAAGTTGCTAAAATAATTTAGGGATGAGAGGATGTTGGTAGAATGGAGAGAAAGAGACAACTAGAAGAGACATTTTGAAGGAATATCACATTATGTTTCAACAGCTCTTCTTTGCAAAAGGGCAGGCAGGCACCCTGTTACTGAATGAAATTATATTCCATACTTGAGCAGGACACAGCATAGTAGAGTGGGAAGAACATTGAAAATCTGGTTTCCGAACCTAACCGTGGCACTAACTAGAGGTATATACCAGAACACATGGCTTACCTTTTCAGTTTCTCAGTGTCCTCATATGTAAAATGCAGATGTCTACTGTATTCTCCTCTGGGTCTTTTCTAGTGCTATTCTTCTCTTTGCTTTGTGAGCGTTCCCAGTGGGTGTCCTAATCTGCAAATGAATAGACTCCTGTTTATAGACCATAACAAATATAAAAATGGTTGGAGAGACCGAAAACTTCAACACTTAAATCTTATCACTAAATTCTGAGTTAATTTGCTAGCATTTGGCTTTCAGGTGCTCCAAAGTAACTGAATGCTTTTCCTTCTAACACTAAGCAGTTGATAATGTTTAACTATTGGCAATCTGCCTTTTCCATAGAAAAAGGACCTCACATTTCAAAGGTAATAATATCTTTTAAAAGAGATATGAATAAGATTTTTATTTTATCCTAGATAGTAAAGAATAATAGATAAGCCTTCATCTTTGTTTGAAAGCCATACTTTTTGTGATGCTTCATTGCTGAGGAAAGATAAATGTCATATGTTTTCAGAAATCTACAGAAGCTATGCCAGCACATATCTTCTGTAACCTTGAACCATGCTCCAGTGAAAGCATGCAGATTATTTAAATGGAACTGCATGCTTCATAAGTAATTCAGCCTCATCCCTGAGAATAGCTTTTGGAATGGGTCAGAGAAAGTGAAGATAGCTGAAATATTTTTTCCAAGATAAGCATCCCCAAAGTTGAATCATTTAGGTTCAAAGCTGATAACTGAAAGCAAAGCAAATTTCAGTTGCTACTTCATTGCTTGGATTATGAGTCCCTATGTCCATATGGTCAGGGCACAGAAAATGAATTTGAAATAGACATGGAAATTGTACACCCTAATGTGCTTTTCAATAGCCAAGAGAACCTATGACTTTTTGATAAATTATTGTTCATTCATTTTATCTCTATCTGACTCTTTGTGACCCTAATTGGAGTTTTCTTGGCAAAGATACTGGTAGGGTTTACCATTTCCTTCTCCAGGTCATTTTGGAGATGAGAAAACTGAGGCAGACAGGCTTAAGTGACTTTTCTAGGATGTCACAACTAATAAGTATCTCAGGCCTGCTTTGAACTCAAATCTACACTCCTTCCACTGAGCCACCCAGCTGTCTAAGAGAGAGAAAAGCAACTAATAATTTAACTATTTTAATTAATCTGAAATAAATTTCAGAATATCGTGATGCATTTATAAAATGTCAGGGAAATTTGTAGGTTATGAGTTAAAAAAATGTTCTGGGTACTATATAGGACTTTCTTTACTAGCACATTGATGGTTAGTGATACTTAATCTTTTAGCAATTCCTTTTACAAAAATACCCTTTTTTGATAGTCTGAAAGCATTGTTGTTGGTCTCTAATGGAACCAGGAGAGCAAGAAGTAGGAGGAAATAACAGATTAAATAAAAGTACATAGGGTCATAGAACTGGAAAACAGGGGGAAATTTAGAAGTCATCTAATCTTGCCCTTTCATTTTACAGCTGTGGCATATTAGGTGCTTCAGCCACTGTCATATAGATAGCAGATGGCAGAGCCAGAATTCAAACCTAGGCCCTCTGAGTTCAGTTCCAGCTTTCTTTCTACTGTACATTGCCTTACATAGCCAATAGTTAACTCTTTACTATGGCAACAATTATAGGAAAAGTCCTTTTGTCCTGCAGGATACCCCCCTCCAAATATTTTTAATTATCTAATACTTGTTACATTCCATAGAGGTATGGTCAAAGTCAGTGAATCTTGCTTCTGATGCTTTCAGGAAAAGTCATGTTATGAAAAATGTATAATTTAGAATAAAGAATATGCATAACAGGCATGGATAATGAGGAGGCTAGCTTGATTCAAGAAGGGTTCATAGGGTCATTGATTTAAAGCTGAAGGATCCTTAGAAGACTGAATCCAACCTCTTCATTTGGCAGATGAGGAAACCGAGTCACAGAAAGGTTAAATGACTTACTCAAAATGACGTAGTTAGGAAGTATTTGATGCAAGATTTTTAAACCAGATTTTCCTGACTCCAAGTGCCTTTTGCTGCCTGCTTTTCCTTACACATTCAAAAGTAGTAAAAAATAAAGTAAAAGTATTACATAATAAAAATTCTAATCCATTTTTATAATCAGAACTGAACTTCCTAAGTGCTTATATTGAATTATATCATGTTACCAAAAACATGTACTAGCCATTATTTCAAAATAAGTCTACAGAATCATTTCCACCTAATTATTTCCTCTTGGACAGGAAAAAAATCGGTTTAGAATTGACTGAAACACATGGGGTTATTTGGTCTCAAAAAAAACTCATGGAGACATGATAACTATCTTCAAGTATTGAAAAGCTATCACATGGAAGGATTAGATTTGTTCTTCTTGGCTCAAAAACAGAAACTGTAACGAGTAGAAGGCAATCAATAAATATTTATTGTCTACTATGTGCCAGGTGCTAGGAATTGAAACCACAAATATTGTGTAAGTTGCCAGGAATGCAAAAACATAGGCGAAACAATTTCTACCTTCACTGTGTTATAAGCAAAGCTTCCTAAGGATTAGAGCTATCTAAAAATGGAATGAACTGGCTCAGGAAATAATAGCTTCTCCCTTACTTAAAGATCTTGGAGCTAAGAGTAAATGGCCTCTTGTTGAGTATATTATAAGTGGGATGTACAAGTTGGACTCTGTGGCTTCTAACACTACCTGGCACATTTACAACTGTGCTAAGCATTTTACAAATATCTCATTTGATCTCATTTGAACCTCATAACAACCCTGGGAGGTAGGAGCTATTATTATCCCCTTCTATGGTTGAAGAATCTGAGTCAGCAGAGTTTAAGTGATTTTCCCAGGGTCACATGGCTAGTAAGTGTCTTAGATCAGATTTGAATTAAGGTCTTCCTAACTCCTGCCCAGCACAGTAACCACCATGGTCTAGTTCTTGTTTCACTGGACCATGCCAAAAGTGATGACCTTCATAGAAAGAAGTATTGATTGCCAGAATTATGTACAAATCATAATCTCTACTCTGACCCTGGAACCTGACCTGCCACCATTAGTTTTTGCTTTTCTTAGAGGTATTCTGGCATGTTAAAGAGTCTGTAGAATTTTTGGATACATTCCAAAAGAGTTGTATATAAAATTTGAAGGACTTGGAAATAAAACAACTAGGTAAAAATCATGCAATCTTGCCTAATGTTTCTATAGTGAAAGACAAGGAGTCCTTGAATATTGTATTAGTTTCTTTAACAATGCATGGGGCTAGATGATACATTGGAACATTAAAGAGATTGTGATTAAGAGCTGACTTTCTGAAGGAACATAGAAGAGTATGGCTTGAAGGCACCACCCTGAGGGAACTAAAGCTCATACAAAAAATTGAGTCCATTAGTCTGATACTAATATGTGTTTCTGAAATGAGAACCAAATGAGGGCCATGGCAGAAAAAAAAAAAGGGTGACAACCCCCATTATTGTTGTAACCTTTAGTATGAAACTAGTGGAGAACCTTAGGCAGCTCTTTCCTCTGTTTCTAGACCATTATTTTTTCCTCTTACTTACCACTTGTGAATGTTATGTTAAGACAATGATATCCATGAAGAGCTTTGAGCTACCTAAAGGAAAACCTTACTTACCATTGGGATAGTGAAACTGCCCTGTGGTTTTCTAAGGACTTAGGAAACAGTGATTGGGGAACAGAAATCTTTATCGAAGATTTACTTGAAATCCTTGAAAGAATGTTACATCAAATAGCTGAGGAAAATTCTAGAAAATTTATTGGTATGAGTATAGGAAATGACCAACCAAAGCAAAGATTTAACTTGAGAAAGAGAATGAATTTGTGAGTGTATAAAATTCTCTCTATATTTCTATTTCTATAGATGCACATATATACCTATAATCATTATTTTATATATAACATGCAATATACTGTATAGACATGTCATATCTAACATATTACATATAATTATGTATTAAATATAATTTTAAATGTATAATACATGGGCACATTTGCGTTTCTATAGATGATATGGGTTATATTTAATTTTTATGGGATAATCAAAAATTTTACATTTTTATGTTTTCTAAAGCCACAAGATTAAGAATAAACACTGAATTTGGAGTCATGAGGTCTTAGTTCAAATCTTAGTTCTGACGCTTACCAGCTGGATGACCTTAGCCAAATCACCTATATTTCCTGGCCTCTGTTTCTTCAGTTGTAAAAAAGAAGATAATAATACTTGACACTGCCTGTTTCACAGAAAGAGATAAGTTTGTAAAACTTAAAATTATATGTAACTTTATTGTCATTATCAAGAAACTCACTGTCTGAGCACCCAGTGCCCTAGTACAGACTGTAGTTTGTATTTGTCCCTGTTTTACAGTTGGGTGAACTCCAAGCATAGTCTTATTTAAGTTCCAGAACATGTTTATGTTTATGTACAACTCTGACTACCAGATCTTATGAAGACTTCCAGAGTAAGTTGTCAGTCTTTTCCTTTCCAAACTAGAACACTTACAGAGTCAAAATGTCATCGCTTAGTGAAAAAGTATATTTATACAGATAACCCTTTTAACTTTCTCTGTTGATTAAAACTTTTTTTTTAATTTTTACTTTTCCTTCTTAAGTGAGAAGTATCTCAATCCTCCTTATGGAATAGGAAGGAGAAAGCAGAAGCCACAGTGCTGGCTAAGTCATAGAGAGAAGCCCCGAAGAGGCTATACATAATCCAGTGTTGCCAGCTGTATTAGGGGAGTAATTATCAGGCAACCAACCTGTAGAATAGGGTGAAAGAGGAACTAATCACATGGTAATACCTCACTAGTGTTAAAAAGGAGAAGAGAAGTCCATGGGAGATTATTGGACACAAAGATAGAAGATACCGTAGAATACTCTTAAGAAATCATTTAAAAAATTCATGAACATCTAGTCCCACAACTTCATTTCTTAAATAAAGAAGCTACAGCTAAAATGGTAAAATGAGAGTAGAGCCAGGGCCTCTGACCCTAAATCCACTGATATTTCTATAACAATAATAATAGTAATCATGAGAATCATCATCAAAGATATTTTTACTAGAATTGCGATTGCATTGATAGAAGAAGAATCTAGTAAAGAACTTTCCAGCTGCAGAATGGTGCCTGCTCTAGCATTTATAGTCTTTGACATTTGCTTAGGACACTGGGAGATGAGGAGACTTACCCAGGGTCACACAACCAGTTATCAAAATTGGGACTTGAACCTAGGTCTTCTCACCATATCTTATTCTCTGACCGCTGTATCATACTTCCTATCAAACCTAAGCCATTATCATTGCTATGATAAAGGGTAGTGACATAGTAGAAGTACGCCAGCAAGGGACTTGTACAGTGAGGACTTTGTTCCCCAATACTTTTACTCTAGCTATCAATAGCTGGAAGAAACCTTAAAATGCTGACAAATTGGGCACTGAAAGTACCATTAATTGGGTTAACTCTTTTGTCAGTGTGATGTCACTACTCCTAAGAGTCAAAAAGACAGAGAGGGCTACAGGTCTACCCTACATAGAATCATTATAATGATCACTTTGACACAAATAATAATAGGATAAATAGTTCCAGAAGAAGGAAAGCTGCCCTGACAAATCAGAAACAATAATAATAATCACTTGCCAGAAATGCTTCAGGACATATGGTACTGAGCCTGAAAAAGAAAGTTCTGATGGTACCTGAGATATACCAGAGATATGAATGTTTTTATTTTGGAGCCACATTATATTATAACAAAAGTGGAAATAATCTATTAGCTATAAACAAGGCTCTTTGTCAGTAGAGTCTTCAACTCCAAGTCACACAACATATTTTATACCTGTGCAGGGTAATTGTTAAAAATATTTCCCCAAGTCCTAGTTAAATGAAACAAGAACTGAAATCAAGAAGTTATTAAAATCTCTCAAGAATAAGAAGAATCTAAAGCCCCTGAAGTCATTGAAAACTTCACTCAAAATACAGACTCCTGGAAATTCTACCTAACAAAAAAAAGATGAGTAATATCATAAGATTGTTAAGGAGTGACAGGCATGATTAGAGTAAAATTTCTTTTTTTCTTCTTTAAAAAACAAAACTAAACTAAACTCTTACCTTAAAATTGATACTAAATTTTGGTTCCAAGACTGAAGAGCAGTAAGGGCTAAAAAATTGGGGTCATTTAAATGACTTGCTTAAGATCAGACTGCCAAGAGGTGAACTCTTTGAGATTGATAGACTGACTCGATCTAAGTCAATTAATTAATAAGTATTTATTAATCATCCACTACATGCCAGGTACCATACTAGATGTTAGGATGACAATCCTACACAAAGAATAATATGATCCCCATTTAATGAGAGGTTACAGTCTAATAGGGGAGACAATAAATACATGTTAAAACACACATAGCACAAAGTTAGTAAATACAAATATACACAAACTAGTCAAATACAAAGTAGTTGGGGGAGGGAAGGCATTGAAGAGTTGGAGAAGGGTAAGGGTCAGGATAGCTTTCATGCATAATGAGTGAAGTATCAAAGAAGAGACAGACTCTGAACAGAATAGGGAGGGAATACATTTCACACAGTCCTGGAACTTAATCTCTCAATATAACATTGATCCATAATTATTTGAGGAAAAGATTTTAATAGATGTCTGCACATACAATACTCCTGATCTCCAAGATATGTGAAATGAAGAACTTTCAAAATATAGAGACTAAGTGGAAGAAATCAAAACTGCATAGGAATAGGATGAAGTGCTTATTATCCCAATCATCTTATCTACTAGAGAAACAGTATGGCATAGAGCTTAGGAAGCTGGTTGCAATGCTAGGAAGACCTGAGTTCTCATCCCTATTTCTAACACCTTGGCAGTTTGATGCCAGACAAATCACTTAACCTCTCACTGCTCTGGAAGAGAATTAGCAGGTATGCTGCCTACCCATATTATTCCTGAGTAAAGCCTGGCCTAAATCAGAGTCAAATGTAATTGGGAACTTTTTAATAAAATAAATAAAAATATAATAAAACATGGGTAACATTACATGTTAAAACTAAGTCAATATACAGCTCACAGGGATCTTTATGTATAGTTTCTATTTGAGTTTCACACCACTACTCTAGATGACATGGTGAGATTATAAACTGCAAAATAGGTGCCGTTTTGCATTAGTAGACAGAGTTTCCTCACCTAGAAGTTCCCTATACTGAAAAAACCACAGGTTCAGTCCTTACTCTCTCTGCTATTAAAATTGTCCTGAAGATGTATTCATTGAGCCCCTAGAAGATAAATAAACATCCCAGTATTCTCATTTAATTAAAAAAAGTTACTTATCTACTATCATCAATCCACAGAACATAAAAAACAAAACAGTAATCAGTAGAGTGCTTTGCAAGTTGGGTATTTCTAGATGAACTCCACCAAAAAAGTTGAGGATGAAATAATAAGTTGCCATTTTCATGGCATTTTAAGGATTACATTCATTGCTTCTTCTTGAGCCTCACAGGAGCTCTGGGACTATAGGCATTAAAGTTTAGGTACTTTAGGTACTATAGGTATTAAAGAACTTTTTTCATAGATTATGAAACTGAGGTGAAGAAAAATTAAATGACCAATTATGTCACATGCCTACTAGATATCCAATTTGAGATTCAAACCCAGATTTTCTTGACTTTAATATATCAGTGGTGCCTTGCTACTTTGTTAACTTTCAAAAATTTCTTTCTGAGAGCTTAAATATCATTACAGGATCAGCCCAGTAGACAGTTATGCATTCCCTAAATTGAGATATGTACATATTAAAGGTGAAAGAAATATATATGCACACAAAGATTTATATACCAAGAGAAACCTGGAGATGCACCCAGATCTAAGTGAATGTACTTAGGTAGATGGATAGCTAAAAGGATATGAATATCAGTAGGTTGGAGAGAATGGGTTAAGTGAATAAACAAGAGAGAATATGGGACTTAGAGAACAGAAGGGAGCTAGACTGTATTCCTCTTGAAAGCAGGAGTTGTCTTATCTAGACTTTGTGTTTTTCTTAGTGTTTTATGAATAGTAGGCACTAACTAAATATTGGTTGGTATTGTTGAAATATTTGAGATATGTAGATGGTTGAAATAAAATGGGTACACCAAAGAGTTCATAGGGAAAAAGACATGAACAAAAATATTTATAGCCACGCTCTTCGTGGTGGCAAAAAACTTGAAAACAAGGGTATGCCCTTCATTTGGGGAATGGCTGAACAAACTGTGGTATCTGTTGGTGATGGAATAATTGTGCTCAAAGAAATAATGAACTGGAGGAATTCCATGTGAACTGGAATGACCTCCAGGAAATGATGCAGAGAGAAAGGAGCAGATCCAGGAGAACACTGTACACAGAGACTGATACATTGTGGTAAAATTGAATGTAATGGACTTCTGTACTAGCAGCAATGCAAGAATCCAGGACAATTCTGAGGGATTTATGGAAAAGAACGCTACCTACAGTCAGAGGAAGAACTACAGGAGTGGAAACACAGAAGAAAAACAACTGCTTGAACACATGGGTTGAGGTGGATACAATTTGGGATGTAGACTCTAAATGACCACCCTAGTGGAATTATCAATAATATGGAAATAGGTCTTGCTAGATGACACATGAAGAAACCAATGGAAATGCCTGTTGGCTATGGTGGGGGGTGGGGTGGGGAGGTGGAAGGGAGAGTAAGAACATGAATTATGTAACCATGGAAAAAATTTTTCTAAAAAAAAAGAAATAAAATGGGCCCACTAGAGAAATATGGTGGTCACAGAAGCAACCACAGGTCATTAGCATTTTCTGACTAATTAGTTTACTACCAACATCCAAGTTGAGCTTCAGATGGTACACTAGCATTTATCTTGTTTCCAGGTACATCTGGGGAATAACGATTTCCAAAGGCAAATAAATTCAATGAAAAATTCAAAGAAATCCAAGAGGTGCTGTGATGGTGGTACTTATGTGCTCTGATGACAGTGATAAAGAGTACTTGTCCAATACCCTTCCAAAGTAAAGAAAAACTATAATCTCAGGGAGTGTTTTCTTTTCATTGGCTGATAAGTCAGACCAAATAACAGCGGCATGTCTCATTTCAAAATGCCTTTCTTACCATGGAAGCGGAAGTGGTCATCTTCTTTCCCACCGTACTATGAGTGAATTATAATTATCCTACCTCTTGTGGGACAGTGAAGTAGCAAACATCTGCTAAATGGCATTCAAAAAAACCCCACAAATGAAACTGTACCAGGCTGTGAATCATACCTGGACTCTGATGAAAGGAACTACATTGTGTTTACCTTTTTCTTTGTTTTTTTCCTGGTTTAAAAATGTGGATTTGTTAACTCTGGCTCCAAGTTCTAACAGAGGAAAAATATATGGATGCTATTGGCTGGCTCCCATTTTAAAATTGGAAAATTATAGCATTAGAACCAATGGACAGCAATAGTTGCCAAATAGAGGCATATTTGCTCCATTGTGTTTCAAACTACCCTGTAGTTTTCTTACACTTCTTAAAAAGAATAACATAGGTAAAAGAATCTGGAATTTAAGCAGATGCTTTCTTTACATTCCTCTTCTCCTTCATTAGCAGTAAATATAATCTGATTTTAACTAACAATTTCAACATAGGAGTCCAAAAACTAAACCCTAATATTTCAAGTAGCAGCCCTAAAAAAGGGGAGTGGAATAAAACATATCTGCTGTTGTTTATCATGGTAATTATTGGGTTCTGCTAACTAGAATTAAATGGACAACCAAGTCAAAAGAACCCCTTTGGGAAAAACTACATGTTAATATTGTAAATAATCTATTTTCCTTTTTAAAAATATATGGATGGTTCAGAGGAAGAACTGTTGAAGTAGGATGCAGATGTAAGCATACTGTCTTTCACATCAGTTTGTTTATGGTTTTATTTTGGGGCTTTGGTTTTGTATAAGTGTACTCTTATGGAAATGTGTTTTGTGTAATAATACATGTATGACCCAGATCAAATTGCTTACCATCTCTAGTTAGGAGAAGGGAAGGGGGGAGGGAGAAGATTTTGACCTTTTAATTTGGAGAAAAGTATGCTGAAAATTATTACATGTAATTTGGAAAATAAAAATATCTTTGAATTAAAAAATATGGGTAGCCCTTAATTCCAGTAGAATCCTGTATAATCAATTACTTCCACAAAATATAGCTACCTTTTTTTTAAACAATTTTTCTACTCCTTTTTTAGAGAGCAGAAAGACAGACTCGAATGATGGATGCAGCTCAATATGCAGAATTTTGTGAAAGTCGGCAGTTAAGCTTTTGTAAGTAGTAGGTAATAAATATATAACTCTGAGCATGGTAATAGATGGGGGAATCATATATTATTATTTGCTAACATATTTACTAACATATTACGTAAACTGTACTCCTTAGACATTCAGGGATTCAGAACTTGGGCAAATTATTTGTTCACCCCTTGACAGCATTTGAAAATCACACCTACCCTGTTTGAAAATTATATATTCAGTGTATTCCCGACTGCCAGAGACTTTGAGCCTTCTTGATAGTACACTTGATGGGTTATTTACCTTAGAGAATTTTTAGCAATAAAAATAAATACATTTACAAAAAATTATATTAAAAAGTATCACTTCTCTTTCATATTCTAGGCAACTGCCTACCTTGCTTTTCTCAAGCTTTGACTCTGCAAGGATATACTGCATAAATAGTTACATAATCATGACCCAAATACTCTATGTTGTTGAGAAGCCCATTAAAGAAAGACACCATCCCACCCATCCCTCTCAAATCTCAAATATATTTGTTTTGTAGTCAATAGAATGGTGGTTATGTAGTTACATAGTCAAAGATTATAGTAACCTGGGTTTTGTGCTTTATTTTACTTGACTGTAAGCTCCATGAAGGTATAGTGATTTAGTTCAACTTCCAATCTCCCCAGGGCCTACCACAGCACTGTGTATATAGTAGGTGCTTTCTAAGTTATTATTGAATGAAAAAATGGAGGGATTGAGAGAAAAGAAAGAAAAATAATGAAAAAAAGGAAGGAAGGGAGGGAGGAAAGGAAGAAGGAAGGAAAGAAAGAAGCATGGGCTCTTATAAAGTATGAGCATGTTGCTTTAAGATTGGAAAACAATTTCTTCATTTTCCCAGCTTTATTTATCTGCATACTTTTTTCACATCAGCTTATTCCATTTTATTCCAGGATTGACATACATGCAGTTGATTCATATTGTGCTATCAAAGCATAATTCAGTGCCTTTGAAAATCTCTAAAATTAGGCACTATTCTATTAGGCTTTCTCCTTTGTTTTTGTGCCCACAGACATTACTAAGCATCTTTCCAATTTCACCAAGTAACCTCCTACCGTGGAACTTATTCAGCATTAGCCAAATTTGTTAGTCCAAGTCATGGGAGCACTAATAACATAGAGGAAGAATTAGGACTTTCCCAGCACTGAACAGCAACTTACTAGAAGAACTTGTGACGCATGAAAAAAAAAATCATTCTAAATTAATGAGCTAGATCATGTAGCAAAACAGCAGTGCAGCAACAATTCAGTGATGACTAAGGCTCTGGGTTAAAGGTCAAAGAGAACATGTGATGAAAGGTCCCTTTAAAAACATGACAAAATAGCACATGACCCAACAGCGAAGGATTATAAACAATGGTGTCTTTAAATGAGAAGCAATTATGTAGTTGACAATAATGATGTATTTTATTTGGAGTAATGAGTGCTTCATTTATGGATCATAAAGTGCAAATAAATGACACATCACCAGTAGTGCCCTGTGTAAATGTCAGCAGAATGTAGGAAAAACATGTTTTGGAAGCATGCGTTTCTTTTTTTCTAGTTTAATACACTTTCCAATCTAAGTTATAATTTGGCATTCTACATCTGTGAAGCATTGAGTCAATGGCACTTCAGATTATGGCAATTTTAGCAAATGAAAGGTTTCTGATAATGCCATTTTTAAACCCAAAAATTACAATCAAGACTTGGGACAAGTACAAATCTTAAATTTATAAAATACCATTGGATATTACTGAGCCATATTTTTTAATTGTATTTAGAGTTTAATTCACTAGAGAAATTAATCCACAATTGCATATGGCTAGTAGATTAGAAATCCAGAACCTATAAAGTGCCATTAGTGGAGTAAATATTTAATAAACATTTGTTGGAATAAATTGAATTTTGCCTCCTACTAGCAGTTAAAGTATGAGTAATTAATTAAAAAAATAAAACAGAATATTAAACTGTAATACCCTAATTTTTAGGGTATTTACCCCAAGTTTTCAGAAAAGGAAACTGATTTATTAAATAGTGGTCTAAAATTTGATATTTATTCTCTCTTGAATTGAATTGGATTTTGAATGTGTCTTTCAAAAATATTTGCTTATTTGGTACCTTTGGATATTTCATAATTATGAAAACCTGGCTGAAAGACTATGTGCTGCATTATAACACATGGTTAATAATGCTGTCATCCAAGTGTGTTAGTAAATCTAGAAACTCTTCCCATGGAAGAGATGGGCTCATTCCTTCCCTTGCCTTTTTTATACCACAGACTGTTAAGAACTGTTATTCTACCTAGCATGTTTCCCTTGAATCACTGATCAAAATTTTAGCTCGTTAGTTGCCCAGTTAGGAAGATTAGCTTTCCATGAAGTCC
Organism: Gracilinanus agilis; assembly: GCF_016433145.1. Taxonomy (NCBI): domain Eukaryota; kingdom Metazoa; phylum Chordata; class Mammalia; order Didelphimorphia; family Didelphidae; genus Gracilinanus; species Gracilinanus agilis. The sequence continues at coordinate 278,423,672 of NC_058133.1, read as the reverse complement.
TTGGATTCTGAGAGTATAGTATGGAAATTGATCAAGAACCCTCACATCTCTAGTTGTTAAACTTAAATAAATTACAGGAAAATGTTATATTTGAAGGAAGCGCAGATTTTTTTATTATTTCCTTTTGCTGATCTTTTCCCCATGATTCTTCCTCCTTTACCTTCCCTAGAAGTCCTTCTTTCAAAAGCTGCTGCATTTACGTCTTTGCTATTCAGACCATTTATATAGAGGACATGGGGAAAGTGATTATTTGGAATATACTACATCTGCATGTATACATGGGATTTTGACCTTCAATTGAAGAGTCACAGAGCTTAAGAGTTGGTAGTGGGTTCTATAGTTATATAGCCTAAAATATCCTACCCAAAATATAAATCTTCCCTACAATATTCCCTACTGGTGATTCTAAGTTCTTTTTGAAGATCTCTTCTGACAGAACGTACTACATCTAGTAATAGCCCTGCATTGTTTGAGCCACTCTAATTATTAGAAACTTGTTCCTTTTAATGACCCCAAAGCTGTTACTTCTACCTTTGGTCCTAGTTTCCCCTCTTAGTCAAAATAGCGTGTCTTCTAACATGACTACTATTCCAGTATTTATACCCCCTTCTTGTTCATTCTGATTCTTCTAATTCATCCCTTGTTCCTTCAATCAGTCCTTTTAACGTAGCTTCAATTTACCTCCTCATCCAGGTCATCCCACTCTGTATGTACTGTAAAAATATATGTATATATTGAAGAGGTTTTGATGTTGAGAAGAGTGACAGACCTGGTGTGGATGTCTGCCAACTCCCCTCTCAATACTCTACTTTTACTAAAGACACCAGAGGAGGTTTCTCTGGAATGGTGGATGTCCAGAGAATGGGAGCAGCCCTGGATGCTAAAGGGAAGCCTTTCCTATTTGGAGAGGGGGGTGGTAACGCTGGTTGATCAAGCTTGGACCCTCTCCCTACAGAAGCCTTGGCACTGCTGGCAAGCAGTTGGCACTGCAGGGGATCTCACTCAAAATGAAGTCTGAGCAAAGCAGCTGTTCAAACCCCTTTTCCCCTCTTTGCCCCGTGAAATGGCTTCTCCTTGATCTGACAGTGAATTGGTTTGTTTTGGAGAGGAACAAGGTAGCTGGAGAAGGGAGAGGGTAGAGGAATCAAGGGGGGATAGGTTTGAGGGGAGAGGAGACCTTATTTGAGTTGACTTGTTTTCTTCAGCTGAGTCAAGATGGCTCCGCTCCAACTTAACTCTCCTCTTCTTATCTAATTAAAGTCTCTCTCCTGCCTTAACCAGTGGCCAGTGTCCTTCTTGGGAAGGTCAGGGGAAGGAAAGGATCTTTAGGGAGACCCCCTGAAGTTCACAGATCAGCCCCATCTCTGCAGCAGTAGTTGTTCATTCTTCCTCTAATGGAGGCTCTCCAACAACAGGAACCTTCTTTCTCTTCTGGGCACGGGAAATGGAGGCCAGGCTTTTCCATAGGTTGGGATCTAGAGCTCCAGGACTTGGCTCCTCATTCCACAGAGTTCAGAGGGCAAAGACTTCAGTTAACAGTTTTTCCCTCAATCCTCTTCTCTCACTCCAACTGTCCCTGCCCCTCCCGTCACATTCCAACCTCTGTCTGCTCCATCTCAGGGGCCTGAAAAGCCAAAAGTTTTGGTTCCGGTTTCCTTTCCACAGTCCTCCAGACTGTCAATGTCTATGTTAAAATATGCCACCCACTATTGGACAGAATATTGCAGATATAGTCTGACTAAGACAAAATATTTTAGGATTATCACCTCTTTTCATCGGAATCTATTAATGCATAATCTGATACCTGCTGTGAGACTGCTGGCCAGTTATCCCCTCTCAAAAACAAACAGCGTTCATTTTGGAGGCATATTCATCATCCAGCCTATTTATATTGCACTTGGACTGAATCATACCGACTACTCTTTAAAGCTCTAATAGTCATTTAAGTTCTTACTGTGTGCCAGGCATTGCACTAAGCACTGGGAAACAGAAAAGCAAAAGAAAAACCCGTCCTTGCCTTCAAAGAGCTTACCCTTTAATGGGAAAGCCAATATGTCAGAGGGAGCAGAAAAGCACATGCTGCTAGGCTGGAGCATGATGGCAAAGTCTGCAGAATCAGAAGCATAGCTGGGAGAGGAAGGATGGCTGGCCGGGACCATCCCCAAAATGGAGGCCCCAGAAGAAACTCACTAGTGAAAGAAAGGAAGCGTGCAGAGTGGAGGGATAGTCTAGGGTCACAAGTCCTCAGGCACTGAATGATATCAGTGGTGGTTGTAAGAGTGCATTGAGAAAGAGTGGAAATGAGAACCAGGCCTAGAGATAGGAGGTGCTAGGTTCAAATCTGGCCTCATACACTTCCTAGCTGTGTTACCTTGGGTGAGTCATTTAACTTTCATTGCCTAGTTCTTACCGTTTCTCTGCCTTGGAACCAATCCACAGTACTGATTATAAGACAGAAGGTAAAGACTTTTAAAAAAAAATGGAAGATTAAATGGACTTGTAATTAGCACAAAACCAAGTTGATACTTAGAATTTAAAGATTCCTCATCCCAACCACCATTCCAATCAACCACATAGTACCTACTTTATTTATATTCTTTCACTTTTTTATATTTAATTTTTTCCTCAATTTCATGTAAATAAAATTTTAACATTTTAAAAAATTTTGACGTTTATATTCTGTCCCTCTATTCCTTTGCTTTTAAAAAAATCACTTCATTGATATCTTTTATCTTCTTACAGCCTAAATTCCCCCATTTTCTTTTCCATTCCCCTCCCAGAAAGTCATCTTCTATACATCCCTTCACTTCTAAACATTTGCCTTCATCTCCTGGTATCTTGCTCTCCCCAAGAGGTCAAGCCTATAAAAATAAGAATGACATAGAAAAGACAAAAGCAAGTAATCAAGGCTACATATTGCCCTTCTGTTCTTAAAGAAGGAAATTTTTTGAACTTCTTATTTCTGCAACTCAGGTGAATCTGACTGAATGCTTGACTAATTCCTCCCCTTGCCCATGCACACATTCCTACAACAAACTCTTTAGGGGACTGTCACAAAGTGCCTGTTGTTGTATTACTGGCCATCAGTCAGAGAGAAAAGTTTCTTCAGAGCCTCTTACTGACTGAGGCAATTGATGCCTGTTAGCTCTAAGTTCAAAAGTATTCCACAGATGTTAGACAAGTGTTCATGAGCAGTTGCAGCATACTGACTAAATGGAAAGGCTGCACGTCAGGGAACATCCAGATGATTGGTGACTTTAGGGAGATAGCTTTAAAAGGGATTATCATAATTTCTACCATACTTGTCAGCTTTGGATGCTTACTTCTGTAGCAAGACTTAATGTCTTCTGTGATTTATTTAAATGAAAACTGTGTACTACATGGAATCCATGAAGACTCTATAGGGATAAAAGTCCCACATTTTGAATTATAGTTTTACATTTTATGAACGTATGAGTCTAGATTCAAGCAGCGGATTTTTCAGAAATCATTGCCTCATGGATTCAAGTAATGTCTTTACTTTATTTTTTCTTCTAGGTCATTAGTTAGACTAGTAATGGTTAGGGAATATGCCCTTGTGAAATTAAATGCTGTCTAACATGAAAGAAGTATCAACAAAGAAATGCAGGTTTTAGATAAGGAAATCTTCAACCAGTGTATATTGAGCCCCCAGGGTATTCAAGGAACTATGCTAGGTATTGTAGGGGATGCAAAGTAAGTATAAGTTATGGCACACTCCTCAACAAGTTTCAGATCTCCTCAGTTTAAAATTGTAAAAGGCAGCCGTGACTCAGTGGCTAAGAGCACTTGGTCTGAAGTCAGAAAAACCTGAGTTCAAATCCAGCCTCAGACACTTTCTAGCTGTGTGACCTTGGTCGAGTCACCTAACCTCTCTATGCCTAGGAGGGAGGGAGGTGGCTCAGCAGATAAAAGTGTTGACCCTGGTGTCAGAAAAACCTGAGTTCAAATCAGGCCTTAGATACTTCCTACTTCTGTAAGTCTAAGCAAGTCACTTAAATTCTGATTACCTGATTAAAAAGATCCACTGTATTCACTGGAGAAGCACATGTCAAAACACCCCAGTATCCTTGCCAAAAAAGCTATGAATACCTAAGGTTCCCGGGGTCATGAAGTGTCAGATATGCTCAAATGACTGAACACAAATAGTTTAAAATCTCACTGACTATCAATGCAGTGTTTTTTATGTTCCTTGCCAAATTAGTGTCTTAGATAAGGAATGCTTTAGGAATTCAAAGTTTGGAAAAAACCCTGAGAGCCTGAGAAATCAAGGAGACAGGACAAGCAAGTAGACTTATACTTTTGAGTCATTTGGGAAGTAGTGAGTAGCAAAAGTACAAAGGTCAATTGGGAAAATATTTTAGAGAATTTTGAAAACCAAAGTGAAGAGTTTTGACTTTATCCAGTAGACAGAGAAAATAAATGCTAATTTTGACACATTGGAGATTCTCACAATATGGCCTGCCCTGGAACATCGTCTTTTCTTCCACAAAGTCCTTCCTACTAAATTGAATGTTGAATGAAGAAACGAATGTGACTAGTGACTATTTATATACTGAGGTATTATATAGAGTGCCCAAATAGACATAGTTTGGGAACCCACATCAGCTGCCAATGATGTCTTCAGTGAAACAGCCACACATCACAAGACCCAAGTGGCTGAGCACTTGTTTCCTAGCTGGTGTTGCCCTCTGAAATAACATGGCTGAATATAGAGGTCAGAGTCTCTGCACACTGACTGACATCCAAAAGGCTAAGTTTCATAATTCGTTACATCATTCCATATGAAATCCTCAAGCAAAATACTTGTTTTTCATTGTTGAAGTTGATATGTAATACTGAACATATCAGTAACAGTTAAATCGTATGTACTACTGTTTTTATTGAGCAGCCAAAAAAGCTTCCAAGTTCCGAGACTGGTTGGATTGTAGCAGTATGGAGGTAAAACCCAATGCAATTGCCATGGAGATTTTGGCCTACTTAGCATATGAGACTGTGGCCCAGGTAAGATCATGTATTTCTGTTTATGGGAATCTAAGGAAAAGATTCCAGGGTAAAACCCTATGGATAAAGTAAAATAATTTCTAAGAACTCTATAATCTCTTGGTAGTTTTTGATGCCATCCTTATTTTCTTCAGGTTGACTTAATTGGAAAAAAAACACAAAAAAAGAAAAAAAGAAAGGGTAGAGTGGTGCTTATGGAGGTAATGTTAGTTGACGTGGGGTCTCCTCTCTCCAGCATAAATTGAATCTCTAAAAAGAGTGATATTTATAGCAGCTCTTTTTGTGATGGCAAAAAAAAGTAAGAAATTGGGGAATGGCTAAATAAGCAGTGGTAATTGATTAGGATAGAATACTACTCAACTATAAGGAATGAGGAGCAGGATGGTCTCAGAGAAACCCTGGATGCAAAGGGAAGTGAGCAGAACCAGGAGAACACTGTACACAGTAATGGCAGTATTATAACAATGATCAACTGTTGAAAGACCTAGCTACTCTGATCGATTCAGGGATACAAGAAAATTCCAAATGATTCATGATAAAAAATTTTATTCATCTCCAGAGAGAGAACTAATGAACTCTGGGTGCAGCATATTGTTTTTCATTTCATTTTTCTTATTTTGTTTTTTTGGCAACATGTCTAACGTAGAAATATGTTTTGCATGACTTCACATGTATTAATGAGTATCATTACTTGCTGTCTCAATGGGTAAGGGACAGGCTGGAGAGAGGAAGAGAATCTAGAACTTGATTTTTTTTAATTAAAAAAAGAAAAGAGTAATATAAAGAGATTGAAAATTAGTGGAAGATTTTAGCACGAAAGTGATATAGTCTTCATTTGGGAGCCCAACACTAGAAATTAGAAATAATTTGGGGTCAGTATTCTTCCAGGTTTGACTGTGACCTAAAGCCATCCACTAGATTGTCTCCTGTGTTGATCTTCTCAACTATGAAGCTGCAGGATTTGTGGGAAGCATATGCTAAAAACCAGATGATGCCTCACAAGAAGTAAATCCTTAGGAGTCAGTAAGAAGTATAAAAAACACTTCACTCTGCATACAGTGAGGACCCATACTGATGTTTATGGTAATGCAGTTGGCTCTCAAAGGATTGTAAAAAGAGGATGATAGAATATATTTAAAAACCCTTTTTAAACTATTCATGCCATTTCCAGGTAGACTGTATGCTTCTTGAGTCCAACGACTTGTTTTTTTTTTTATTTGTACTACATGAGTCTATAAACCTAATAACCACTAGCTTAATAACATGTTGTTTGAGTAGGAAGTTGTATTGCTATCTAGAAACTTTGTAGGCATAGTGATATTTCCCCTGGAAGGCTAGCATCTAATGATAAAAGATAATAAGAATGGAGTCATTACTTCCATGCTTTGTACCTTCATCCAAGGATCCTAAGTGATTCTTGCTTTTGAAAACCACAGCATTTACCCACCTTAAATCTTCTACCAATTATCAATCACTTCAGGTGTTGGATTCATTTGTATTTGGTTGCTTCCCTAAATTTCACTGTCCTTTGCTGTTTCAATAAAGCAAATTTTCTCTTTTGTTCCATTCTTCAGTTTTTAGGTATTTCTTTTCTACCTTTCCTCATGTTTTAAATAATCTTCTATATGTACTCTATTTAACTACCTCCTTTCTCTTTTTTTCAGAATGCTTCCTAATATCGTCTCATTAAAACCTAACCAATCTGAATCTTAAAAATATTTAATTTAAAAAATCTCCAAAAATTGTCGTTCAAAAAAATTAATTTATTTATTTAGAATATTTTTTCTATGGTTATATGATTCATGATCTTTCCCACCCGTCTTTCTTCCCCACTCCTGGAGCTGACAAGCAATTCCACTGTTTTATACATGTTCAAAATCTATTTCCATATTTTTCATATTTGCAATAGAGTGATCTTTTAAAACCAAAACCCCAGTCATATCCCTATCAAACCACATGATCAGTCTTTTATTTTTCTTCTGTGTTTCTACTCCCACAGTTCTTTCTCTGGATGTAGATAGCATTCTTTCTCATAAGTCTTTCATAATTGTACTGGTCCATTGCATTGCTATTAGTAGAAAAATCTGTTACATTTGATCGTGCCACTGTGTTTCAGTTTCTATGTAGTGCTCTTCTGGTTCTGCTCATTTTGCTCTGCTGCATCAATTCCTGGAAGTCTTTCCAGTTCATATAGAAATCCTCCAGCTCATCATTCCTTTTAGCACAAGAGTATTCCATCACCATAAGATACCACAATTTGTTCAATCATTCCAAAATCAAGGGATAATCGCTCATTTTCCAATTTTTTGCCACGATAAAAAGCACGGCTATAACTATTTTTGTGCATTTTTCCTTATTATCTCTTTGCAAGGTACAAACCCAGCAGTGAAATGACTGGATCAAAGGGCAGGCATTCTTTTAAAGAATGTTGGGCATAATTCCAAATTGCCTTCCAGGATGGTTGGATTAATTCACAACTCCACCAATAGTATATTAGTATCCCAATTTTGCCACATCCTCTCCAACATTTATTATTTTCCTTTGCTGCCATATTGCCAATCTGCTAAGTGTGAGGCAGTGCCTCAGAGTTGTTTTGTTTTGCATTTCTATAATTAAGAAGGATTTCGTACACTTTTTCATGTCATTATTGATAGTTTTGATTTCTTCATCTGAAAATTCTTATTTATATCCCTTGACCATTTGTCAATTGGGGAATGGCTTGATTTTTTTGTAAATTTGACTTAGTTCCTTATATATTTGGAAAATTAAACATTTGTCAGAGAGTTTTGTTATAAAATGTTTTCCTCAATTTGTTGCTTTCCTTCTAATTTTGGTTACATTGGTTTTGTTTGCACAAAACATTTTTAATTTAATATAATCATAGTCATTCATTTTATATTTTGTAATGTTCTCTATCTCTTGCTTGATCTTAAATTCCTTCCTTTCCCACAGATCTGACAGATATACTATTCTATGTTCACCTAATTTATTTATGATTTCACTTTTTATATTTGTCATTTACCCATTTTGAATTTATCTTGGTGTGAGACATTGATCTAAACCTGATTTTTCCATACATTTTCCCAATTTTTCCAGCAGTTTTTGTCAAAAGGGGAATTCTTTTCCCAAAAGCTGGGACCTTTGTGTTTACCGAACACTAGATTGCTGAGGTCATTTACCCCTAGTTTATTCCACTGACCCACCCTTCTGTCTCTTAGCCATATTGTTTTGATACTGCAAAAATTATAATTTTTTAAGAAGAGTCCTGTAATACCATTACTTTATAGATATGATTTTGCAAAACCAAAAATTGAAACTGTTCCCTTTTGCCATAATATTGAAATAGGGAACTGTCCTAGAGGAATGTAAGATGATATAACCCGCCTAGGAACCTTCCCAGGGCCAGTAAAGCACAAACCCCTTGGCTTATAATAAAACAAGATTTATTTTATAATGAGAGTAAGGAAAACTGGTAGGTAAGACGCTAACTAACACTCTTAAAACTAAGTTCCACCCAACTGCTACATCTCTGCAAAAAGAGAGTCTTCTTTCTCTTCTCTGGGCCCTGCCTACAGCTCCCTGATATTACCTAAAAAAGACCCCAAAACTATCTAACTCTCACCTAATGTATTTACTCTGGATTAACAAAAAGAGGGGAAAGGAAAGCCTATGTTGGCTATACTATATAACCCAAAGTCCCATATGACAATCTTTGGATTACCTTAGCCCAAGAGGATTTCTGGCAGATGAATAATTGGCAGATGATCTCTGTAGCTCAGGGAACACAGTTTTTTTCTCCAAAGAAGATTCTCAACCAAGGAGTCAATAATGTCTCCACAAAATTATGACTACCTAGGGAAAGTCTCTCAGAGCAAAACTACCTCCATCCAGTTTGGTGGAAATCAGGGCAGAGAGTGCAAGTGGCAGTTAATTGACAATACAACCCCCACAATTCCTCTCCACTTCTTAGAATCCTCTCCCAGGATTTGTATCCAAATTCCCTTCTTTTCCTCTTAAAGATAATCCTTGAAATTAACTCTATCCCTTAATTTACTTCCTACACTATACAATTTTGTTGTACTACCATCAAATAAATACTTTGTTATGATATCATGGTCCAGTTTACTATACTTCCCATATTGCAGCTGTCTGAGAGAAAATATGCTTTTTCATTTAGAAGTAGTTTTTAATTAAGAGCTAGGCCTAGAGACTGGAGGTCCTAGGTTCAAATCTGGCCTCAGACACTTCCCAACTGTGTGACCCTGGGCAAGTGACATATATATATTTCAATTGCTTTGTGTTTATTTTGTATTATATATGTATATACACATATTATATACATATAGTATACATATAATGAAAATAATATACTTATTATGTAAATTCTTATATATGAACATGTTGCCTCCTTCATAGGATGTAAGCTCTGTATTATTTCATTTTTTATTTTTGTATCCTCAGTAGTTAGTACTAAATGCCTTTAATGAACTCTTGTTAATTGATTGATTCATTCATTCTAAATTTGTTGACTTATTCAATTCTTTGATTTTTGAAGTACAAGCCTATACCATTCCCAAATTGTCATGAATGCTTCTTCAATTACCTTCAACAAATATAGTTAGATAAAAATATGCTTTTATAGGTTCTGGTGATAACAATATATCAGCTATTCCAAACATCAATTTATTGAAAAATTTTTAACATATCTTAAAAAAATTTTAAGCCAGTTTTATGCATTTTTACCATAATTTTATGCCTTTGAAATTTTTAAGAGTTAAGTCCCTAACCTAAACACATACATTTTGGTTATGTGTGGGTTAACAACCCAAATAAACTGAGAAACAGTCAGTTTGTTCTTAACACCTTCCCATCTGCCTTTCTATAGCTCCTTTTTTTAATGGTCTCTCCTCCAAATTCCTGTCCTCTTGCCTTGAATCCCTCTCTCTGGTATTTCACCTTGGCAAGGTACTTTCTGCTACACTGTAATCTCTCCCCTGCCATAACTGAGGTTCTCAATCCTTCAGATGAACCAGTCTCAGCAAGATATTAGGGAAGTATAGTCTGATTAAGTGAATTTCACTAATGTGTAAATAACTAATAAATGCCCTAGGATATTTGTAATTCTTTAAAGAAACTTCTTGTTAAATCAAAGTCTCTCTTAACTGATGATATTTCAGGCTATATGAGAAAAAGCAAGTGAAATAATTTGTGGTACAGTAGAAAATATTCTTTAAAAAAATTCTCTTTTCCCACCTTTACTGCTTTGCCATTGAGGGGAAAAAGGAAGGAAGGAAGAAAGAAAATCAAAATCCTTTTTAACAAGTCAACAATAAAGTAAAACAAACTTCCATGTTGGACATGTCCAAAAATATATCTTATTCTGCATATTTATCTCCTCACCTCTCTTTCTCGAGGTAAAGAGCATTCTTTATAATCTGTCCTCTGGAGTCATGATTGGCCACTATACCCATCACCATTGTATCTCTTTGAAAGCTGCTGGTTTTGACAATATCATCATTAGAATATAAATTGTTCCTCAGATTCTATTTACATCACTCTGTGTCAAGACATACAAGTCTGAACTTTTTCTGAAACTGGCCATTGCATCATTTCTAGTAGCACAGTAGTAGTATTCCATTACATTCATATACCTTGTATTTGTCTTTTTTTTTCCCCTGCCATTCCTCAGTTGATGGTTATTCCCTTGACTTCAATTTCTTTGCCACCATAAAAAGAGCTAAGTATTTTTGTACAAAAATTTTCTTTTTTTTCTTTCTTTGACATTGGGTTATAGGCCTAATATTGGTATCCCTGAGTTAGAAGGTTTGCATAATTTAATAAATATAGAGACATAATTCCAAATTAAATTTGCTTTCCAGAATGTTTATACCAATTCAGTTTTAGCAAGTGCTCTTTTCTTAAAACCAAGCCTTCCTTAGGCAGACCTTTATAGTCTGCCTCTAGTCTTTATCCTAGTGGAGCCCCAGAAATTTTGTGTGCTCTAACCAAGCACACTTTTTTCTTCTTCAAACATGATATTGCATCTTTTGCTGCCCACTCTACTTTTGTATAAGCTGTCCACCATTCTTGGAATGTATTTCCTCATCACCTCTGTCCCTTATACTCCCTGGCTTCATTCAAAGCTCTTCTAAAGTACCATCTATTTGAGACCTTTCTGATCCCACTAACTGTTAGTGTTGTCTCCCCCCCTCTCAAAATTATCATGTATCAATCCATTATACGCTTTGTATATATTTATGTATGCACAAGTTGCTTTCTTTGATTAACTGTAAGCTCTTTGAAGGTAAAGATTCTCTTTTTGTCTTTGTGTCTTCAATAGTTAGCACCATGCTTGGCACATAATAAGTATTCAATAAACACTTGATGGTTCACTTAGAGCATGTATAGAAAAATATACTGCATAGGAATGCAGTTTCCCAGAATACCAATTCCTAACTATGAGAGAATTTTAATGTCATAACCCTGTGTAATGTACTATTCTGTTTAATGCAAGAAACATTTATGAAGCACTTAATGCTTGAAAAATATTGTGCCAATTCATGTGATATAAAGACAGAAACAAAACAAAAATTAATCCTTGTCTTCAAGGGTTTTAACACCCTTTACCATTCACTAACTTGAACAAGTTGCTTCCCCTCTCTCTCTCTCTCTCTTAAGCCTCTAATTTCTCACCTGTTAAATGGAAACAGCAATATTCTTTTTAAAACATTTTTTTATTTATTTTATTAAACATTTCCCAATTATGTATAAGAAAAAACTTTAACATTTATTTTTTTTGAGTTCCATATTCTTTCCCATTTTCTCACTCCTCCTCTCTCCTTGAGAGGGCAAGCAATTTGATACAGTTTGACCTGTGAAGTCATGCAAAACATATTTCCATATTAGCCATGTTGAAAAAGAAAACAGACAAGAGAAAAATAAAGAAAGCTTTAAAAGTATACTTCAATCTGCAATCAGAGTTCATCAGTTCTCTTTCTGGAGATGGAGAGCATTTTTTCATCAAGGAGGACAGTAATACTTATTCTATCTACTTCAAAAGGCTATTTTTGAGGATTAAATGAGATGTCATATGCTGAATGCTTAAACCTTAAAATATGAACTATCACTATTTTATTATTTTGAGCCCAAATTTCTACTGCTCACCTTTTCCTGCCAAAAAAGTGGTATATAGTGCAATTAATTTAAGTATATAGGAATGTTTCATTTCAAATATATAGACATATATGTTTTAATATAAATTTAAAAACTGAATGCTTTAAGACAGTGATGGGCAAACTATGGCCCTAGGGACAGATTCAGGCTCCTTGAAAGGTTCTATCCTGCCACTGAACATTATTCCTAATCTGACGAATACAATGAGTAGGATACAATACAATGAAACTTTGAAAGTGGCCTTAGAAACAGACTGACAGATAAGCATTTCCTTTCCTTTGGCCCCCTCTTTAAAGTTTGCCCATCACTGCTTTAAGAGATTTGAGGGATAATTTTGTAAAACTTTTTGAGATCATTAGGAATATCATAGAGAACTATACCCTTGCTCTATAAGGATAGAAATAGTATGTCTTTTAGACCTACCCAGAACCTATAAAAAAAGATTAACATTCAGCAAATAGATAAATGGGACTGTGGTAATGTTCACAATGGAATCTTCTTGTCCTTTTTTTGTGATGATCCTGTTTCCTCAAGGGTCAGCTCCAGCTTTCCAAATTTGTTTTCTTCATTATTCTCTTTTAGTTGGTGGATCTGGCTCTTCTGGTCAGGCAAGATATGGCACCCAAAGCAGGTGACCCCTTCAGCCATGCCATCTCTGCTACTTTCATTCAGTACCATGCTTCTACTGAGGTAATGTTTAAATCTACTCATGCAATACACTGCTGCTTGATTGTGATGCAAAGATAACCCTGAGTCCTTTGAGACTTTTCAGGTCTTAAATATGGGAGTTGGGTAGAGAGAAAAGAGTACTGGCTCTACACTCAGATGACCCAAGTTTAAATCCTCCCTCTGACCCTTACTATCTGTGTGACCTTAGCCTCCATGTGTCCCAGTTTTCTCATCTGTAAAATAAGGGGATTGTATTTAATGGCCTCAGAGGTTCCTTAAATATATGATCCTAAGTCCTTGGAGGTCCTAAGTCCAGGAAGTAGAGTGTCTATCTCATTCATGGACCAGACTAGCTCAGTTTGGCTACTAAGTGATAATTTTATTTTTGGCCACCGCAAATCATGAAACCATTTGCTACAATGACTCAGCAGGGAGTGAAATCTGAATTAGGGGAGAAAGTACCCACACAAATAATATCCATCTCTTTTGGGAGAAAGTGAAGAAAAAACTAAATACATTTTATACAACATTGTACCAGGAAAATGCAAAAGAATTCCCACACTCAACTTTGATTCTAGTGATGCAAAGACTTTTTTCCAGTGCCTTATGAGAACCCTATACTTTCAGCTACATAAGCAAACTCCAGCCTCTAAGTCAGTGATGGCAAACCTATGGCAGAGGTGCCAATGATGGCATGCATAGTGTTCTCTGTGGGCACATACTCACTCCACCCCCCAGTTTATTAGAAAGGCAGAGGGACTTGGGCAGAGCTGCTCCTCTCCCCCTTTTCTCATGGCATTTTTTCACATACCTGTCTCTCTGCCCAGCAGCCCAATGGAAGCTGTTTTCTTCCTCCCCTGTGTGGGGTAAGGAGTTGGGGGGCAGGGTGTGCCCAGCACTTGTGTTGGGGAGGAACACAGCACGTGGTCTAGGGGGGGCACAGCACAAAGTCTGGCTCTACAGAGTTGGGTTTGGGGTGTGGTTGGGGCCAGGGCCTGGCACACTGTCTCTAAAAGATGCACCATCACTGCTCTAAGGGAAAACCTTCAAGAAATAGAATGTTATTCAAGGAACAGCTTAGCTTAGACCAGACAGGCTTAGCACCAATGGATAGGATGGGAGGTGATGGATTTGTTTGGCCACAAGAACACATAAAATCATTCACTAAGGTAATATGAACACTGGTAGGGAAAATGCCATACATAATAAATGATATTTTGAAGGACTAATGTATAAAAAAGATTCATTTTTTTGGCCTATCAATCAATGGTTGTCTTCCTTAACCATAGCAATAGAATTCTACAGTCTTTCTTTATAGGCCATTATCTTACAAAAAATATAAGAAGATATATTCTTCAGTGAAAATAACTTAGTCCATAACTTCCCTTTCATTTTCCTAACTATTTTGCCTAGTGACTGAAGAAGAAGAAAGGTTCTGGAGAGTGGTGTTCTGATTTAATAAAATAATTTGATTTTCATCTTGGGTCCTTTGTGCTGATGTGTTGTCTGCTTATGTCTCCACTGTAGTGGATGCTGAAAGCGCTCTCCAGGAAAGTGGGAAAATTTCCACTGGACTTATATCTAGCAAATAGGTCATTTACCACAGTAGTTAACAACAACAACAACAAAAAAAAAAAAAACTGAAGTCAAATGACTGAGAAATTTGGGTTAAGCAAGTAAGTAAGGAGAGAATTCTGACTGAACTGGTTTGGATCCACTACAAATTTACAGTAATACTTCAGTTTTCATTGACATTGACGAAAACCAGTTTTTTTCTGCGAAAAATTTGTCTCAGTTTTCATTGGTTGCCTCTGATTTCATTGGTGTGCTCACTTGACCTCGATGCTAATTTTGCAAAAACAGAGGTCGACCCACACATTCTCCTGCTCAGTGTGAGCAATACATGCATTGAAAAGCAAATAAATCCATTTATCCATACAGATAGCAAATGAAAATCAGATAAAGCATACAGAGGAGAATATATACCTGACTATACAAAATGAATGAACTCTCTCATTGGGAGTGAGATATCTCAGTTAAGTAGAAATTCTACTATAGTATCTCAGCTGAGAAGAAGGACGTAATCAAGGTAACAACTCCTCTACATGTCAGCTTCTTTCCAAAGTCTTTCCATATAATGCCTTGATACCTAAGGTCCTTATGGAAGGGGTTACTCTTTTTCCCCTCCTTGCTCTCTTCCATATGCTAAGAAGAGTCTTCAGAAAGGTAAATGACATGTTAAATGTTCGTTTATTCTTTACATTAGTTTTCTACATTCATCTTATATTAATTTCTTATTGTTTTTAGTATTAAATACTATATTCTCTATAAAACGTGGTTTTGGCATGTATTTTTGGAGTGTCTAGAATGAATTAATTGGATTTACATTGATTCATATGGAAATAATTGCTTCAGTTTTCATTGGTTTCGGATTTAGCCGATTGTTTTCAGATGGGTTATCGACAAAAAACTGAGGTATCACTGTATACTAAACTAATTTCAACTGTGCTCTCACTGAAGAAGGATATTTCTACTTTTTTTCATTATTTTCATTGATTCCATATCCCACTCATTATAGGGCTGCCCCAAACTTTTTCTTTTTGTCCTCCAGCCTTCTATCCTACTCTAAAGGCCAGGCTCACCTGCTGAGTAAAGCACTGGTTCTTTGCAACTTCAGTGTCATCCTGAACTCCTCTCTCACTCACCCTACATATCTAATCAGTTACTAAATCTTCTATTCCTCCCACATGTGTCCCCTTCCATTTATTCACACAGCCCCCATCCTCCTCCAAGGACACCTGACCCCTTTCCTGGATGACTATAATAGTCTTCTAATTAGTCTGTGTACATCAGGTCACTCCCATTCCAGACCATTCTCCACAAAACTGCCAAAGTGATTTGCCTAAAGCTGAGGTTTGACTCTTAAGATCTCTCTTTAAGATCAATACAGACTCTACGTTTGGCATTTAAAGCTCTTCACAATCTAGCCCCTTACTACATTTCTTTTCTCCTAACATTTTATTTTGCTTTGCACATACTATGATCAAACCATCCTCACACATAGCATTCCATCTGTTGTCTCTGTGCTTAGAATGCTTTCCTTCTTCAGCTCTGATTCTTAAATCCCTGGATCCCTTCAAGGTTCATTTCAAATCCCATCTCTACCTTCCCTTCTGAGATCACCTTCCTTCCACTCTGTTTATAAATTTTATGTACTAAATTATATGTTATCTTCCTCAAAGTAAGCCATTTGAGAGCAAGGGATGTTTTTGCCTTCTTTATATATCCACAGCACTTAGCTCAGTTACTGGCACTGATAATGAGTTTTATAAATGTTCATTGATTGATTAATTGAATTAAGAAAGTAATGTAGGTTTATTTTCTGACTATATTATGTTTACCTATATATGTATGAAAGTCAATTTGCACTCCATCCTAAGAGAAGCTGAAAGCACCTAAGGAATGCATTTTTACTCTTTAGGTTATCAGGGAGAGTGATTTTTTTTTCTTGAAAGAATGGTAAAAGTGATATAATTAAAATGGTGCTATATTACCTAAAGAAATTTATAGATTTAATACTATATCAATCAGGCTACTTTATAAAATTAGACAAAACAAAATTCAATTGGAGAAATGAGAGCTAAAAAAACTTGAGGGAAATAATTTATAAAGCAAAAGTAGTCATGAAAGAGGTCTGACTGGCATTACCAGATCTGAAACTGTATCAGATCTGAAACTGTAATCATCAAACCTTGTTTGTGTTGGTTAAAAAATTATAAATTAACCAATAGAATGTTAAGTAAGAGTCAGAAACAATCAAACACAGTATCCTGGTGTTTGGTAAACCCAAAGATACCAACTACTGGGGTAAGAGCTCCCTAATAAGAAAAACTCCTGAAAAAGCAGATAGAAAAATTTAGGTTTAGATCGACATTTTACACCATATACCACAGTAAGTTCTAGATCAGCATTGGTGAATGTTTTTGACATCATGTGCCCAAAGTACAACTCCATTCCCTGTGAGTCCCTCACATTACCCCAGACAGCAGAGGGAGGAAGTGCTCACACTGGGCAGCTGGACAGAGGGTCGGGGCATGCAAAAAATGTGCTCAGGTGCTTTGGGGAGGGGAAACAAAGCAACTCCCCTGTGCCACCCCACACCCATGCCAAGGCTTCAGCAACATAGTTCTAGATGATTATATCACCACACTCTGAATGGTCATCCAATGAAAAATTTAGAGGAGAATGGAAAGAAATGCCTTGCACAATTTTGGCTAAGGGAAGATTGTTTTAACCAAGTAATAAACAGATATGAATAAAGAAGATAAATTGAATAATTTCAGTTATACAAAATTACAAAATTTTTGCAGAAACAGCCAGTATATGTAGATATAATAACATTTAATATTTATAAGTAAGTACTTACTATTTGCCAGGGACTGTTCTAAGCCCTTTACAATTATTATCTTATTTGATCTTCACAACAATCCTGGGAAGTAGATAGTATTATTCTCTCTATTTTACAGATAAGGAAACTGAGATATTAAGTAATTTTCTTAGGGTTACATTGATAGTAAGCACCTGAGGATAGATTTGAACTCAGATCTTCCTTACTTTAGGTTGGATGTTCTATCCACTGAGCCATTGAGAGGAAAGTTGTTAATTGTAAGGAAAAAAATACTTCGTAACAAATTTCTCTGATGAAGGAAGTTAGGTGACAGTGGATAGAGTTTCATGACTTGGAGTAAGGAAGACCTGAGTTCAAATCCTGCCTCAAAAATTTACTATCTGTGAGACCCAGGCATGTCCCTCAATTTCTCAACTGCAGTTTATCAAATAGATAGGAATAATATTAGCACCTAACTCACAGGGTTGTTGTAAGGAACAAATGAGATAATATATGTAAAGATTTTGCAAAATTTTAAAATTCTATATAAATATTAGAGATTATTTTTATTGTTATTGTTATAGATATATAGGAAATTGATACAAATATATAAGAAGAACCACTCCCTGATATTTGAGTGATTGTAGACTGAACAGGAACTTTTGTAAAACAGAGATGAAAGCTGTGAAACAAAATATGAAATAACTATATGAAAGAATGTCCAAATCACAAATTAAGGCAGCTCTAGGGTCTCACATCCGTCAAGTTTGGAAAGATTACAAACAATGAAAATGCCCTGTTGTGGGAGCTATGAATTGATTTAGACATTAGAGGAAACATTTAGGAATTATACTAAAACTGTTGAACCTTCCTAGCAACTAATGCACAATCACAAAGAATAAAGATCCTATAGGAAAAATACTTTTCTATATGTATTATGTATATATGTATATATATATATATGTGTGTGTGTGTGTGTGTATACACAAATGTTTATCTACATATTGTATGTAAACATATATATTTTGTATATATTTTAATTTTTTTTAACGTCTGGATCTCTCTATCTTGCCCAAGTATGAAGTGTAGAAAGAGCTGATTTTCTGTTGATCAGCATGGGAGCTTTGACCTGCTCCATTTCTCTCCTGAGCTGGTTCAAGCCTTCTTAGGCAACCTCCTGGCCCCTGGCCCCTACCCCCCAATCTCAGTAGCTTATCATCTTGATTTTGCACTTACTTTGTACACTCAACTGGTTTAACCCACTGTAACTCAGAACTCAAAAGTTTCTAGTTCCAGCCTCCCCTGTTGCTGGAATTACAGGCATGCACCACCATACCTGGCCTATAAAAATACTTATAACAGCATATTTTATAGCAATAAACTGGGAAGAAAGTGGAACCTACCAACTGGAAAATACCTTGAACAAAATTTTCAATATAAATGTAATACAGGAGACAGCTAGGTGGCTTAGTGGATTGATAGTCAGGCCTAGAGATAGGAGGTCCTGGGTTCAAATTTGGCCTCAGACACTTTGTAGCTGTGCGACCCTGGGCAAGTCACTTAACTGTCATTGCCTAGCCCTTATCCCTCTTCTGCCTTAGAACCAATTTCCAGCATTGATTCTAAGACAGAAGGTAAGGATTTAAAAAAAAAAAGGTAATACAATTACCATACCATAAGAAATTATACATATAAAGAATCTAGTGATTTATGAAGATGCAAAGTGAAACTAGCTGAACAGTGTAAATGATAACCCCAATAACCCAAGGAAGAACAGCAATGAAAGCCTTTGGGACTCTATAATCAATGCAGTGCCCGATCACAATTTCTGAGTTCTTAGTGATGCCACATATTTCCTGCCCTTAGCACAGAAATAAGTGGTGGAAATGGCATTTTAAGATGTGGCCAATATATTGATTTATTTTACATGACTATTTGTTATTGGGAGGCTGGGCAAGTAAGGTCACTGGGAAATAACAATTTTTTTTAAACCCTCAACTTCTGATAAAATTAATACTGTGCATTGGTTCCAAGGCAGAAGAGTGGTAAGGGCTAGCCAATGGTGATTAAGTGACTTGCCCAAGGTCACCCAGCTAGGAAGTTTGTGAGGTCAGATTTGAACCCAGGACCTCCCATCTCTGGACCTGGCTCTCAATCCATTGAGTCAACTAGCCGCCCCCAACAATGATTTTTTAAGAAATAAAAAATAAAACATTTCAATTTTTATTGTTTATTTTTATTCTTATATATAACATAATACAATACATATGATTCATTATAAATATGTAATAAATTATAATAAATATGATTATCCTAGAGAAACAAATTTTCACATTAGCTATGACTAAAAATCTATGTCTCGTTCTATTTTTTTCCCTCTTCCCCAGGAAGGCAGATAATATGATATAGGTTGGTTATGTTTGATTTTTTAAACTATAGACAAATAAGCCTAACTTCTATTTCTGTCAGAATTCTAGAACACATTATAAAAAAGAGGGTAAGGAAAGTAGTGATTACTAAAGGCATCATCAAAAATAAGTCATGCCAGACTAACCTCATTTCCATTAGTGACAGATAACTTCACTAAGTTATTAAAACAAGGAAATATTTTAGCTAAAATATATTCAAATTTCACCATTGCTCTGAAATGTACAGCATTTTTGTCAGTGTCTCATTTGAAGGATAGGTAGCTTCCTGATGTAATTTGCAAATGGCATAAAGCTTGGAAAAATAGCCAACACATAGGATGGAAGAACCTAAATCAAATGACAACACATTAAGACAGTGAACCAAATCCTTACTTGCTAATGATAACTATAGTTTTAAAAATTAATTTCACAAATAAAAAATAGGGAAAGTTTGAGTAGACAGTTCCTGTGAAAAAGATCTGGGAATTTTAATGAGTTGGGGTAATTTTGAGGACTTAAGGAGATATGATATATGAAGTGCTTTTACAAACCTTAATAAATATTAGCTAACATTATTAACAGTAATCTTAACTAACATTAATGAATAATGTTGATTATTTTAAAAATGAATGGTTATTCATTATTAACATTATTATTAAAGTCCATGAGGGCAGGAGCCACACTTTCCAAGAAACACATCTTTCCTAGCTTATAGAACTGTGGTCTTCATATAATAGGCACATAGTAAATATTTGTTGCTTTAGTTGACTACCAAGGTCTCTGGATTTAATGTTTAAGATTTTTTTCCATCCCGTCCTCAAGGCATATGCTGAAATTTGGATTAATGGAGATATGGATAGTCAGCAATACAGCACATAACATTTAGCCCAGCACATGATAGGTGCTTTATTTATAGATTTCAATTTCTAACAACTACATTTATTCATCTTGTTGAAATAGCAAGGAACTTTGATTCCTTACCATGCCACCTCTCTAATGTAATCAATAAATCCTCATATTTCCAGCAGTTGGGAGGGCTTCTTCTATTGTAGTAGATACATCTTGGAGTGTTGGAAACCTGCCTGTCTGTGGGAGTAACTAATCTTCCTGTCTGGCTGCTTCATGCCTAAGTATGTCAACAGTCTAGGGGGCAGCTCGATTTTCCCCTTTCAGGCAAGGTGAAAGACATTTGGCTAAAGGACCAAAGAAACCATCAAGATTGTGCCAAAGTTAGCCTTAGCTGAATCCACATCAGTATCCCAGCACAAATTCCTTCTTTGAGGATGGTCTCAGCTATTCCCCAGGGTACTTAAAAACTATGTAGCAGTACCTACTCTTGCTATACTTTAGGAATGTCCCAAAGTGTACAGCCAACCCAACAGGATGTTTATGCTCCTCAGAAAAATCTGACTAAGGAAAAATCCAAGAAATGGATTTAAGTTATCATAGACTAAGTCTCTTACAGATCCACTTTTTCCCTTTAGAAAAAACCACACCAGGCACCTCTCAGTCAGTGCATTTGAAGAACATCCTAAATCTTGTCTGCTTGCTTTTGAATAGCATTCATTTTGGTGATGTTAAAAAAATACAATTTTGATGTCAATAAACACCCCTTAAAATGCCTTTGATATATGTATGCTCTATGAATAAATGCATAAGTATGTTTTTCATTAACATCAGACCAATATGTTGTAACATTTATAATTGAAGAAATGTAGTGTACATAATATGCCCAATTCTCTTCTTTGCATCCAAGAAAATGCTAAAGACAGCCCTTCATTTTTCTCCTTTCTTGATTCTCCAAGGTGGCCAGCTAGGCAGAAGCCAAGCTGCCCTGGGGAACTGTTTGGCTTCCACAGCAACTGTTTCCAGCTACATAGCAGCTGATAAAAGCTTCCCTATGCAGGCTGATTTTCAGGGCATAGAGTGTGGGCTTTCTGAGAAGCAAGAGCATAAGGATCAAGGAACACTGTAGCTGAATCCCATTAGTAATGGAATACCCACCTCCTACTCACCAAGATTCTTCATTGCCCTAGTTCTTAATTACAGTTGTTGATTGAGATAATGTTATACAGAGAAGTGGGGTGCTTCTTTCCACTTTGATCCCAGTGCTAAGTGACTAGCATATTGTTTTCTCCTATCCACAAGGCAAGAACTGGCCGCCATAATCAAGTAAACATTTGCTAGGCTTCTACAATGTACTATATGCTAGACTAGTCCCTGTTGACAGCAAGTTTGAAGAAACAGGACATATACATAGAAAACTAAGTAACAGTATTTAATAAAATATACATATTGAGGGTGAGGATGGTGATGATGATGGTGATGGTGATCTACAGCCCTTTTGCTTTTCTGTGGGTACATTACATTTCCTGTCTCTTTCTTTGCACAGGCTTTCCCCAGTCGTGGAATTCACTTCCTTCTCACTTCCAATCATAGCTTCCTTCAAAATCCAGCTCCTATGCCAACTCCTACAGTAAATAGCCAGATTTTCTAGCCCATCCCTGCAATTGCTAATGCCTTTATCCCAGAAATTGCTTTATATACATTTTATATTTAATTTTCTACGTACACAACATTTTCCATTCCTTCTCTCACACACACGTGCATACATGCACAACACGTATGTACCTTCAGAGCTTATTTTTCCATATATATCTAGAGAGCTTAGCACAATATTCAGCATAAAGTAGATGCTTAATAAATGCCTTTTGAATGTTTACACATGTTTGCCTCCTGTGAAGAAGAGAATAGTATGCCCAATAAGTAATAAGGGAATTCAGAGCAGGAATAGTCAGTCATCTGCAGTAGGTCATGAACACCTACATCATTGAAGAGCTGGAATATGTATCTTGATAGCATTCCAAGAGAAGAGCCTGCCTGTGTGTGCAAAGATTTAGAAATGAGAGTGTTTGGGGAGAATAGACCTTTTTGACAGAAATGAAGGATTCATAAAGTTTAAATTTGATCTCATATACAATGGGCAGCCATTCAAAGTCTTTGATGGGAATGATGAGAAAATGGTGTTATAAAAAATTTAATTTAGTAGGGTATGAAATGGGATGCCTTAGGAGACAGGGGGTTCCTCATCACTAAAGATATTCGAGCAAAGGCTGGGTGACAGCTTGACAGGGATATTGTAGTAGAATTTGTTTTTGGGATACAGGTTTAACTAGATGCCTCTGAGGTCCCTTCCATTTCTGAAATTCTGAAAGTTTACATTAGATCAATGAAAGATTGGAGTGAAGTATTTAGGAAGATGATTGCAGTAGTCTAAACATGAGGCTGAAAAGGGCCAGTATTTGCTGGATAATAGTGAAAATAGAAAGGGAAGGAGATCTATAAGTTCATTGTAAAAAATGCCATCAATAGGATTTGACATCAGAGTATCTATGGAGCAAGAAATCAAGATTATTGTATTTGTAATAAGGATTTGAGAGTAGAAGAACATTGGCATAGATAATCTCTCAGACACCTTCCAGACACCTCCAAATTCTATGATCCTGTCACAGCAAGATTTTAAGCCTGAATTCCTTTTTGTTGTGGTGATTCAGTCGTTTGACTGATTCTTCTTGATCTCATTTGAGGTTTTCATGGCAAAGATATTGGAGTGCTTTGCCATTTCCATCTCTAGCTCATTTTACAGATGAGGAAATGGAGACCAACAGAAGGAAGTAAATTGCCCAGGTCACATAGCTAGTAAGTGTCTGAGGCTGGATTTGAACTCGGGAAGATAAATCTTCTTGACTTCAGGCCAGGCACTTTATCCATAGCACCACCTAGCTGCCCCATGCCTGAATTACTAGTAGAGCAATATAGTACACACCATTGACTGAAAGAGGAAGTTATACAAAAGCAGCTTGTTTGGGACAAGAGAGGAGCCAAAGAAGTGATTTAGGCAATTGGAAGCAATTGCAGGATGTAGTACAGAGAGAGGGGGTCATGACAGTTTTTTCAAGCTTTGGCTGAGTTCTGAAATCAGTTAGGAGTTTAGAATCTTGAAGGAAAGTGTCAGCTGGTAAGATCCCCAAACCGACACTTTCCTTCAAGATTCTAAACTAACTGATTTCAGAACTCAGCCAAAGCTTGAAAAAACTGTCATGACCCCCTCTCTCTGTACTATAAGGATTTCCACATGGAAATTAAGGGCCATACCTCACCTGAAACACTGGCAGGAGTTTCAGAATGATTCTTATCTTTTCTCCAGACTTCAAAAAAAAACAAAAACCAACTAATATCTGTAGACCTGCTTAGACCATCATTTTCTGTTTAAAATAACAAGAATGTCCCAAGGACATATGCAAATAAACTGTGTCTTTTCATCTTTAGATTAAAGTACCATCAAATTCATAAATCATTTGTGCTAAATGTCCTATAAGCAGCTAGCTTGGTCTCTTGATTTTACAGCCACATCTTTTTGGGGCAAATTCTGGCATGAAAACCAGCCCTGACTCCCCTGAAAACACACCTCCTGCTACACCAACTGCTCCGACATCTGGACCACAACACCCAGGGAAAAATCAACCAGGGACTCTGGGAAATGGAAATGTTGGACAAGACTCAGCTAAAACAAAGCAAAGGAAGAGGAAAAAGGTCAGTTAAACAGAGGCAGCATTATGTATTGGCCATTGCTCTAATTAGGAGTTGGAAGACCTTTGTCATTTATTACTTGTAAGACCTTAAACAAGTCACTTCCCTTCCATAGGCCTCAACTTCCTCAAGTATAAAATGAGAGGATTAAATGAATTTGTTCATCAGCCCTAAAATGTTTAAATCCTGCTACATAGTATTTATTCACTGGAGTTCTTGGACACCTAGATCTTGAAAGAAGATGCTCTGGTGTGTGCCATAGTTCAGAATTTCTGAAGCAAAATGATGAATTTGAATTAATGAAAAAAATTATTAAATGTTTTCTTTGGGCACAGCATTGGGAATAAAACAGAAATTCAATATAGTCCCTACTCTCAGAAAGTTTATGTTCTGTTAAGGGGAGACAACACCCATAAGAGAATACAGCTGCAATGCAAATGAGTAGGTCCCATGGTCCTTAGAGCACAATAGCAGAGAAGATGGCATTGTATCTTCTTTAATGTCTTTTCTTTTGACATAACCACACTAATATATGTTGAACTTTTTGACAATTCCAAGGACTTTTGGGGCAAAAAATTTCTTTTCTGGGGTTTTAACAGCAGCATCTGCCTATGATGTTCCTAGATTGCATCTCTACAAAGGCCCCTTCCCTGGACTGTGTGTATGGGGGCCAGGCTAGAAGCAGGACTGGTGGTTGGCGGGGAGAAAGGAAGATTGCTGCTCCAAGTTCTGTTAGGCTTACGTGTCCTTCAGTTGACAATGATGATGGTGAGGATAGTGGGCACCTTCTCCACAAAGGATGCTCCCTTCAGTGATGGCTACTAGGGCTAACATGATGCTTGCAGGGCATTGCTATTCTTGGAGCTCTTAGGCTACTAAGACCTCATGGGGGATAGTAGTTGAATCTGTTTGACCTGCCTGGCACACACCACCTCCTGTGTCTTTCAGAGAATGCTTTTTTTTGGTTTGGTTTGTCAGTAACCATCTTACTTCTCCATCCATACGTCTTCCTTTTCAAAATTGTCTTTTTGGTAAAGTCATAATAGTAAACCTCTTTCTAAATTCATTTTCTTTTATGTATACCATCTTACTTTCCTTTCATTGCTAACAAAAATCTCTATTTCAAAGAAAAAATGGTTACATTATTTTCAGATACATAGTATAATTAAAATAGATATAAAAGATGTTGTGGAAGCAAACTCATCAAGATTTGACAGTTGATTGGCAATAGAGTTTCAGGAAGAGAAGAGAAGAAGATATTATAGACCTAGATCATTAGAAGATTGCTGGTTTTGGTCTTAACACAAATAAAGAAGTTTATTGTGAGACTTAAATAAAAAGTTATGCAAAATGCTTTGAAAACTTTAACTCAGTTTTAAATATGTTATTCTTATTAATAATAACAATAATAATAGATAGTCAACAAGAGAGGCAAAAGCTGGATATATAGAAATAATAATTGAACCTACGGAAGCTGCTAATATCACCAAGAGATGAGTTTATATAGAGAAGGAAAAAGCTTAGGACAAAGCTTTGATATGGCAATTACAGTCAGAAAATAAGACATAGATGATGGTCCAACAAAGGAGTCATGAAAGTCACAGGTAAACAAATTGTCAAAAAAAAAAAAACCAAGATGATTATCCAAGAGGAGAATCTTATACAACAGTATCAGATGCTGCCAGCATGGCAAGAAAGAGAAGGACTAAGAGTAGCCTTTTGGATTTAGCAATAAATGATCATTGGTAAGGGAAGTATCAGTTTGAGTGATACAGCCAGAATCCAGATTACTAAGTGTTAAGGGGACAGTAGTCAGTAGGAAGAAAAGAAATTGAAGCAATGAGGATATCTAGGTTTTTCTAGAAGTTCATCTGTGAAAAGGAGAAATGATATAAAATGATATTATAAGGGAATGACAAGGGAAAATGAAAGCTTTTTAAGGATGAGAACACTGTGGGCATGTTTGTAAGTATCAAGGAAGGAACTAGTAGAGAGGGAGAGGCTGAAAATGAGGAACAGATACACACAGAAGGAGGATATGGTGATGATGATGAATGTGGTAGTGGTAATGATACGTTGTCCAGAGGATACATAAGGGGACAGGATGAGAATGACAAGTTGCATTGATGAGCGGAAGTTTAACCTTTTTTTTTTTTTGTAAGCAATCAGAGAAAAAGAAGAGAGAATGGGTAATAAAGTCCAGAGGACATTTATGAAGCATCTATTGTGAAAAGCATTTGCCTCAACAAATGAATGAATGAATGAATAAATGAATGAATGAATGAATGAGGCCTTTTTAATTTGCAGTCAACATATGTAAATTCTTGAATTATCCTGAAAATAAAAATTTTTCCCTTTCTTTGATCCTTCAGAGGATCTATAATCTCAGTAATGTGGGTATTCATTTCTCCTACTAGAAAAAATGGTTATCTATTCCTTTCCATCTTCTGTGTGTGTATCTTTCAAGAATCCTCCAGAAGTTTAACCCTATAATCTGGAGGTCTTTCTCTGGTTCTTTTCATAATGTTTTGCATATCAACCAGTACAACACTCAGGCTATAACTAAATTGTCTTATTATCTTTATGTAACCAACCCGCCTCTCTTTCTAGTTATGTTTATCCTTAATGATGTCTTTTCTGCTACTTCTTATTCAAAAGGCATTCTTGGTAGTATGCTATAGCTTATTTATACCCTGTCTGTCTGGGTTACCTATGATTTTGACCCTTTGGAGGTTGCAGTGTTCCAGACTTTGCAGACATATAGCATCACCACTAATAGAAAGTTTATGTAAAAGAAATGTGCTTTTTTTGGTAGCAAGCAGCTTTTAAAAATGAGATTGAAACCTAAAATTGCAGATTTATTAAAACAATTAATATACATTTGGAGTATTAGCCATTAAATCAAGATTTTATACTCTACTATAGAGTTGGTGACTGGTAGATTAATACCTGTGGTGTTATCAATATAAAAATATAAAATGCTTCAGATTTTTATCCTGATTTTAATTATTCATCATCATAATTCCTTTTAATTTTAATATTCATAAATAAAATTCAACTAATATTTAATACATACCTTCTATGAATGAAGTATTATGATTATATGTGAAGAATTTCTTACATTACTTATAATAATTTTCTATTATTTAGTGTGTTGAGTTTTGCACAATGCTTTACATATGTAAACTCATTTGATACAACCACACTATGAAGCAAGTATCATTATTGTCCCTCTTTTGCATATGGGGAAACTGAGGCACAAACCTATTGAGTGATTTGTCCAGATCGCATAGCTAATAAATGTCTGAGGCAGGATTTGAACTTCTTCTGACTCCAAAGTCCATCATTCTATATGGTTCACAGATTAGCTGCCTGCATTACTTGAAATCTAGTTCCTTCTTAATTTTTCTATATCTTTCATTTCTTCACCTTTCAGATTAGGCTCATAGGCAAAAAGCATGAAGAACATTTTAATAGTATTCCCTGGCTATATACTTTTGGGTCTACTATACCTAAAAATATTCTGACTGGACTGAAGTTAGGTCAGAGGCCTGCCCAAGTTTTGAAACACCCCCTGAAAATAGGGACCGCTTCCCCCTACCATTATAATAACAAAAGTTTAAAACATTTAAAAAGCCATTTCCTGTGGCTCTCAGCAGGCCTCCTGTGATACTTTTCATCTGAGTGCAAGTGGCTGCTATTCATTCTTCTGCACTTTGACATTTGGTCCTAGGTGAAATATTAAGAGCATAAAAATAGCTTTTGGTAGGTCTTTTAGGAAGGGGTCATATAAAAGTCATCTTTGATTTGTTAATGGAACTTTGGGGGGGGTAGGTATAGTGTGTGGCAGCAACAATGTATGTCCTTGGGGTAAAAAAGTGGTCCATTTGATAAAGGTTTATTTTCGTATTTTATGCACTGTAGGTCTGTTGTGTGTTTTTGATTTAGTAACAATTTCTGTGTTTTTCTGTTGCAGAGCACTGCAGCCTGTGGTATGGAGGCTCAAAGCGATGCCATCCAGCCCAGCCACATCAGAGAGGCCATTCGACGCTACGGCCACAAGATTGGCCCAGTTTCTCCATTCACAGTACGTAATAACAGAGTTATAAAAAGTTATATTTATAATCTGAAAGAACTTTGATTTTCAAGTGGTCAAATGAAGAAGCGCTGGAATTGTTGAGAGCAATTTGTGGCGACTGTAATTTTCTTGTATAAAAGTGGCATAATTCTCTTGGGAAATAAAACTTAGTCATTTTTGTCTCTTTTTGGAAGGACAAAAAAGTTTTTTTCTTTTAAATATTATTTTCTTTCAATTACAAATTATGTTTTTTGTGAGGCTCAAATTTTCTGTTTCTCAAAGCTTAGTTTTATAGGGTGTTTTCCCCCAAAATTATATGTATCCAAATATTGCCTGAGATGCCTTATATTCTAAAATAAATCAGATTGAAGATAATCACTTCTGTCAAATGCCCTATTCCTAAGTGATAGACTTAAGACTGGAAGAAGAAAAGATTTTTTTTCTTGACCAACTAAAAAATAAAAAGTACACTCAAACTGTACACCTCTCAAGTCCAGACCAGGCACTTTTTTGTTGAAAATTAAAGACTTGGTAATTCATCTACCCAAAGAATGGTCTTATTTTTAAGTTCATCTTTGGACTGGCCTCTTAAGCTGGCATCAGTGGCAGTCTTTGGTTTGAGATCTTCCTTGTTTAGAGGGAAATTTTTGTATTGAGTTCATTCATGTAGAATAGAGCCTACTGTCTATAAGAGACTTTTTTCCACATTATTAACTGACATAACTTTCTTTCCCTTCTTTGATTAAATTAATTATTCATTATACAAAACTTGTTGTATTGATAAGAACAACTTCTTTCATAGGTAAGTACAGCTGTTCTGCTACTCTTGGGATTATAAATGTTTATATTTATAAAAATAACTAAGCCTCCAGTTGAGATGCTATTTTTGAGTGTGATTTCTTTTTTTATACTGATAGTTCATTTCCTGCACTGGGCACAGTTTGAGATTCTCATCATTAACAGCAAAAAATATAGTTAAAACTATGCTTCTGTTGCAGCAGAGACCTGAATTAGGAAGAGGCTCACAGACAGCTCTACCAAAGCCCAGATGGAGATTTAGACATACCCAGAGTTGCTAGAAAGAGGACCCAAAGAGTTAATGAAGTTGAGGGAATCAACATATAAGGAAAGATTAAAAATATAAAATTCATAGAGTGGCCAAATTATGACTAAGAGGTTGGTATAGTGGAATGAGTTTAGGGAAGAAAAGAGAAATAACCAACAATGATAATAATCTACGTAATTGAAGGGTATAGGAACCAGGGAGAGAAGAGGATTTTTGAGAGGTGACCTAAGATGGGAACTAGGAGTAATGGATAGAATTAAGCAAAGGAAAATACTTAATACAGGAAAAAAATTTACTAATCATGGAGTTGTTAAGACTGCCACAGAAGGAAGCGGTAGCAGTGGTCAAGTAGAGAGAGAGAAAAAACTGGACCAGAGACTTAAGCTACCTCATCAATTTTTTTCCCCATTTCTGACCTTCATTCAATGATTCTCTGATTATTACATTTATAATCTCATCATGAGATTGTTTTATCACTCAATGCAAAGTTTTGTTTCATAGGAATGGTATTTATTTGAGAAACTTCATTAAATCTAGGTTCAGATGTGTTGAGCTGAATTGTTATTCTATTTAGCCAATTTATTTAGGCCTTTTTAATGCCTAGTGAAATAAATTAAAATGTCCTTAATTTTAAATAGCTCACTTCAAAATATCCCAGTGAAAAATGGAATATATCAGGGACCTGGGAAATTCACCTATACTTTTCTAGAGAACAAAGGTGCTCCAGAATTTCTTTCTCTTCTTCTAACCCTGCCCACTTAGTTATATCACAAAATTGTTGGAGCTAGCAGGAATCTTAGAGAGCCTTCCCTTCTGCAGATGGGATAGCAGCATGGTATACTGTAACAAGCATGGCCTGTGATTCTAGTATTAACTCTGACATGGATTTGTGTGGCCTTAAGCACATTGATTCCCCTCTATCACACTCTATGAAATGAGGAGGATGAGAAGACAGCCAAAATTCCTCCTGATCCGAACACTGTAACTTTCCTGAAACTAATTTTGATACAAATTTTTAGCCTGCCAGCCTCTAAATTCCCCCCACCTTGGCTCCAACTTCTCTCTGCTTCACAGAACAGCCCCTACATGCAGAGGTCTCAACTCACTAATACTAACAGAGATGGAGAGCACTTAGCAGCTCCTTAGCTATGCCTTAAGTAATCTAGGGTCTGAAGGAGCCTCTGCTTCCCGCAAGTTGCCACTGGAAAGAGCAATGATAGAATTATAATTGACTTGTTTCACAAAAAGATTTCTTCTCCTTAAAAATTTCCTTAAAAATTAAAAAATTAAGGGACAGCTAAGTGGCTCTGTGGATTGAAAACCAGGCCTAGAAACTGGGTTCAAATTGGCCTCAGACACTTCCTACCTTTATGACCCTGAGCAAGTCTTTTAACTCTGCATTGCTAGTCCTTACTGCTCTTCTGCTTTGGAACCAATACACAGAATTGATTCTAAGATGCCAAATAAGAGTTTAAAGAAATTAAAATAAATAAAATACAAAATTATATTGTCTACCTTCCTGATTAAAAATTAAATCTCTTCCCTATAAAATAAAGTGAGAATGTCCAGAAAGGATTCCTAAAATTCTTTCCAGCTCTGAACCCTATGATCCTATGATTTTATACAAGAATAAGGGCAGAAACTTCTGGTCTTTGTATCTGAGCACCTAATACAATGCCTTGGTATTATAGACAGTTAATGTTTATTGAATTGTGTCGAACTGAATCACAGTATTTTCTTTCACAACATAGGTCTGAGTTGAAAACAAAGTTCAGATTTGTAGTGCTAACTAAGCTCACAAGGGCCATAATTTGAAGAACTTTATCTTACTTATAAAGATTTCAAATGGATTTGTGACTATAAAGTGAAAACTACCTCCTATAGAGACAGATGCTGGCTTGATTTTAAAGAAGATAAGGAGTAGTTTGATTCTACCATGTACAATGTGACCTCAGAAATCCATGCCTCTAAGAAAAACTGTGGAGCAGCTGTTGCCATGGCCAGTGTGGGATGAGTTCATCGTGAAGGAGTTGAAATGGAGACCTTTCAGCTTAAAGATTCTTTAGGAACAAGAAGAATAGGTTTTTAGGGAAAAGAATCACAACCATCTAAGGGAATTGATAGTGAATAAAGCTGCCCATAAAAGATGACCTTAGACAGAAAGGAACAGCATAACAGAGGCAACCACATGGCACTTGCTTGTACATGCCAACCATCTCTTCAGACATAGCCATGTTCCTACCCACACATCTGTAAAGTAGAAAGAACAATTCACTTGAGGATCTGAGAGCTGGTATTAGAGTTAATTATTCCATTTACTGACTGGGTGTCCTTAGGAAAGTTCCTGGTACATACCTCACAGGGTTATTATGAGGGTTAAATGAATGAATTTCAATATGTGAAATTGCATTTAAAACTATATAGTTCGAAGATAATTTTATAGCTGTATCACATCTCTAGAAGTTGTGTAGGACAAGTATTATTGTCCCTATTTAGAAGATGAGGAAATCGAGGCCAAAAGCACTTAAGTCAGTTGCCAAAGGACACATTGCTAATTAAATTAATGACACATATAGAATTTGTATCACAATCAGTGGACTCCCAGGGCCACTTTCTATTTGCTATGTAACTTCACCCTCCATGTACAGACAAAATGACCATTTACAAGTATCCTCAGGCCTCCACACCTCTCTCTCTCTCTCTCTCTCTCTCTCTCTATATATATATATATATATATATATATATATATATATATTGACTCTCCCATTAGAATATAAGCTCCTTGAGGGCAGAGAATTTTCTCTTATTTTTATATCCTCAATGCTTAGCATAGTGCCTGGTACACAGTACTATAAGTTATTGCCTTTATTTTTAAAGATAAGGAAACTGAGGCTCAGAGATATACGTGACTCACCCAAGGTCACACTTCCAGTAAGTGTTTGAGCCAGGATTTCAACCCATGTCTTCTTCATTCTAAGTCCAAATCAATAGGATTTAGGAACTGATTGGATATAAAAAATAAAGGAGAGCAGAAAGCCAGAATTAGTGGCAAGGCTTCACCGGTATGGGAATGATGATATCATTGACAGAGAGAGTGAAGTTAGAAGGAGAAGGCCTTAAAGGATGAGTAGAATTTAAATAAGTAGAGGAGAAGAGTACAGAACATTGCAGATGGGGGAAACAACATGAATGAATATGTGTAGACAGGAATGAGCCTTAGAACTTCACAAGACAATGGGAACGAAGGAGGGAAAGGGATTGACTCCCTGGAGCATGGTCCTATTCCTCCTTCTCTCTGTTAGCAAAGTTCCTCAGAACAAAGAAAATGATTGAAATTATTTTCACTAGGAAAAACATTACTATTTTTGTGTTAATGTCACCATATACAAATACAGATGAATGCCTACCATTTATGCTAGAGAGATACTGGCTTTGAAAAAAATGAGACCAGGGCAGCTAGGTTGCTCAATGGATTAAGCCAGGCCCAGAGACAGGAGGTCCTGGGTTCAAATGTAGCCTCAGACACTTCTGAGCTGTGTGATCCTGGGCAAGTCACTTAACCCCAATTACCCAGCTCAATTGCCACTTTTCTGCCTTAGAACCTACATACAGAAAGTAAAAAAAGAAAAGAAAATCATTCCTCATTTAAAAATGAAGAAACCAAAACCAAATTGTTGAGCTATGTAGGCACTGACCCAAGGAGGTAGCAGGTCACCGGGGAGATTTTTTTAAAACCTTTACCTTCCATCTTAGAATCAATACTGTGGGGGGCAGCTGGGTAACTGGGTAGCTCAGTGAATTGAGAGCCAGGCCTAGAGAGAGGAGGTCCTAGGTTCAAATCTGACCTCAGACACTTCCCAGCTGTGTGACCCTGGGCAAGTCACCTGACCCCCATTGCCTACCCTTACCACTCTTCTGCCTTGGAGCCAATACACAATATTGACTCCAAGATGGAAGGTAAGNTATATATACTCACCATTCACTCACATGCCTCAGGGAAACAATCTTCCCATTTATTTTTGTTCTTTCTCCTAACCTTCCTCTCATGCATAATTTTCTACCACCATCTTCTTGCCTATATACATAGTCATCTGCACACATACATAATACAAATACAGGTATCCCTTCCACATTGTGACTTTCTCCATCACAGTTGAGATATAGCATGGCATAAGAAATTAAATGGGAATTTTCTGGAAGTTTTGTAGAAGCTGCAACAGAAAACACAGAAGAAGTTAAGAAACTCAGCAATGCACAAAATATAGGTATAGAATTATATAATCTAAACATATTTGGTCTTTTAATACCATAAATATACACATTTCTTTTTTAAAGTTAAGTAAAAAGTTAAAAGTTTGTGAAAACAATGTGAGAACCAACAGATGACACACAAAAGCTAGCAGTATTAGCATTGAATTACAGATAGCCTATGATCAAATACCTAACCCAGATTTTATAATAAGGTACTGTAAATCCCATAAAAGAAAAAGAAAAAGTTCAGACTTCTTCTCTGGTACAAAAAAGGCCAAAAATTTTATGCTGATTTTCTAGATTGCATGGATACCACACCCTTAACCTTCTTACTATATAAGGGATGCTTATATATCCTATGAATATCCATCCATTTATAGTCACATGCCTATTAGTGAAACTCATTCATAGAGTGAGCACATTTCATTTTGCTCCATATGCTCTAAATATTACACCATTCCATGGTCCATGATAGTCTAAATCAGCTCCATCAGAGAATTTATGAAAAGCAGCAAAGTGGAAGAATAGAGCACTAACCTGAAAGGGAGGGCACCTGAATCTAAGGCTTGATTTGTGCATCTACCAATTATGTGACCTTAGATCTTAGGGTGAGACCTTGCCTCTTTGGACCTCAGTTTCTTCATCTAGAAAATGGAGATAATAACATTTGCACAATGGATAAAATAAGTCCTGCAAAAGATTATTTCTTAGAAGCAGATAAGGAACGTAAAATGTTTTGTAAATATCAAAGTTCTTTATGTTGTTGTTTAGTCATTTCAGTTGGACTTTTCATGACACCATTTGGGTTTTTCTTAGAAAAGATCCTAGAGTGGTTTGCCATTCCTTCTCCAATTTATTTTGTGAATTAGGAAACTTGAGGCCAACAGGATTGAGTGACTTGCCCAGGATCACACAGTTGATAAGTGTCTGAGGCTGGATTTGAACACCAGCCTTTCTAACTCCAGACATGGTTCTCTATCTACTGTGCCACCCAGCTGTCCAAAGTACTCTGTACTTTTCAGCTATTGTGCTTAACCTTGTATTGCCCTGGCCTTTACTATAGTAGAGCTTTTCTTTCCCTTTTTTCCTCTTTCACAGTAGTTAAATCCATATGATGCCATGTTTTCTAATAGATTTCTATGATAGGAATTTAGTCAGTCAATGAACATTTATTAAATACCTACTATGTGGTAGGCACTATGCTAAGCATTGGGGAGGCCAAAGAGAGACACTGCTTTCAAGGAGTTCACAATCTACTAGGAGAGACAACAGGTAAACAAAATAATCAAAAGGAAAAAAATAATGTACAGAAAGCATTTTGATAAAGAGGGATTGGGAAAGGCTTCCTGTAGAAGACAGGATATTAACTGGGGCTTAAAGGAAGTCAGGGCAGACAATAAGTAGAGATGAGAAGGGAGAGGATTCAAGGCATGGGGAACAGCAAGAGAAAATGCCCAGAACTGAGAGATGAAGTATCTACATCATGGAACAGCCAGGAGGCCTACTCCATGGAAGCTTTCACTGCATTAAAGAGTATGGTCATTTAGTAAGGTAGAAGAAGGCTAGAGAGGGAAAAGAGGGCTAGATTATGAAAGCCTTTGAAAGCCAAATTGAACAGTAACAGAAATGTTATACAATGATCAACTGTGACAGACAAGCACTATCAGCAGAGCAAGGTTCCAGGATAACCACCAGGGATTCAGGATGAAAATGTTGTCCACAGCCAAAGAAGGATCTGTTGGAATCTGAGTGCAGATCAAAGCAGGCCATCTTCCACTATATTTCTTTCATGAGATTTCTATCATATGTATGATATGTGTCTTCTACCATGGCATATGAGCAAAATGGAAATGTGTGTTACATAAAAGTATCAGACCATTCACTGCCTCAGGAAGTGGGGAAAGGACAGGGAGGGAGAAAATCTGAATTCTAAACTGTCACCAAAAAAAAAAAAAAAGAAAGAAAGAAAAAAGAAAATCAAGTAAACATTTTTGAATTTGATCCCAGAGGCAAATAGGGGAGCCACTGGAGTTTACTGAATAAGGAAGTGACATGGTCATACCTATTACTTTAGGAAGATCACTTTTTTGGCTGAATGGAGGATGGATTAGAGTAGAGAGTAGATCCCACCACCAGCAGCAGCAGGATATTGCAGTAATCCAGGCATGATGAGGCAAACTAATTGTAAGCAGTATATTCTGAAAATGAGGCCTCAGTGAAACTTGAATGTTCATTTCTGTATAATACTCTTAGTATCCAAATTAGCACATTATAATATATTAGAAGCCAGTAGAAAACATCTCATTACCAAAGGCAAAATACACGGCATCCAAGTCTTCAATTCTGTTGAATAGAAGAGGCCTGCTGGATGAGGGCTCACATCAAGATGTTGACAGTATCAAAGAAGAAAGTAAAATTGATAGATGTTGGCAACAAATTAGATCTGGGGAGTGAGAGGGAATGAGGAGTTCTGAGTGACACCTAGGTTGTAAACATGAGGAAATGGAAGAATTGTGTTGCACACTACAGAAAATAGGGAAGGTAGGTGTCAGAAGGTTTAGGGAGAAAAATGATTCCATTTTGGACATGTTAGCATGTTTATTGGACATCAAGTTCCAGATGTCCGAAAGGCATGTGGAGATGCAAGATTAGGGGTCAGCAGAGAGGATAGGGCAGGACACATAGACTTGAAAATCATTAGAATGAAGATGGTAATTAAATCCATGATAATTGATGAATTCACCAAATGACCTGGTATAAAGGAAGAAGAGAAGAGAGCCCAGAACAGAGCCCTGGAGGACAGATAAGGTTAGAAGGTGTGATTCAGATGAAAATCCAGCAAAGGAGACCAAGAAGGATCAGTCAGATAGATAAAAGGAGAACCAAAACCAAGTGATCTCCCAAAAACCTAGAGATGAGAGTATTAAGAAGTGCTCAACAGTGTCAAAAAGTGCAGAGATTAAGGAGAATGACAATTGAGAAGAATCCAAAAGGATTAAAGGCAATCCTGTGTCTTTCTCTAAAAATATCTTTATATTTCCAGGATTAGGGGTAGGGTTAGGTATATATTCAGGATTAGGGTGAGGGCTAACTTAACCCTAACCAGTACTCTCCTTTTCAGACCTATAAAAACTAAAATTTTTCTTCCATGTCAGATGTGTATCCTCTGGCCTTACTGCACGCCTGGAGGGAAAATCTGAGCAGCAATGTGATTTCCACATACTCTACATATGGACTTTGATTGTAGAAACTGTTTCTATAACTAAATCCCATTCAGAGTTTATTATTCCTGAAAGTAAAATTAATGTTTGCCCCCAAATTAATAATGTTTGAGCATTCATAATTAACATTTTAACTCTGAATGTCATGAAATATTTTTTCATTTGAACCGAATACATGTATAGTTACCATCATCAAATATCCGCAGTGACAGCCCTATATATTGTTACCTACCCTCCGGCTTTTTATTTTTCTTACAAAAGATAAATTTGGAGAATTAGAGAACAAAAGTAGGAGTGCATAAAGGTTACAAAAGTTTCTACAATTTCAGATGATGTATAGTTACATGTTTATACACAATATTGAAAGGAGCTAGCACTCAGAAATTGTTGTATGCACCAGAAGTGTCAGGAAAAAAAATGTGGTTTTGACCTTACCTGACATTGATGTTCTTAGAGTATAATAGTATTAGAAGTAAGTATAATAATATTATATAATAGTATTATAATTGAAGTATAATAACTTGAGCCCAATAATATTAGACATTTTACTTTAAGTCATTCTTGATTTTTGTAAATATTCTTGCGTAATCCTGTTGAATAGAAAGTGAAGTACTCACTATTTTCACCTATGGTCTACATAGTCTTGCCATATGGAGTATTCTCTTGGGTTCCCATAGTTTCAGGGCAATCAGTACTGGTCCTATTGGATAGTTTAATGCTTTAGACACTGATACTGTTACCTCTATCAAAAAGGCAGCAGCTTCTGAAAGTAACCCTAATAAAGGTACCACCTTATTTGTCCTTCTTAATGCTCTCTTTAGGAGACTTACAAAAGCAGACATGGGGCTTGTTCTCTTGGCTTATTATTCTTACATGGGCTTTTCTGTTGTGAATTTGGAGATGGGTTTGTTAATAGGAAGGAGAGCAGGAAAGTCAGATAAAACTCTCTGTGAATGAGTAGCACAACTCTGGGGAGTCTGGTTATGTAGGTACCTTTTCCTTTGTGTATGTGACCCTGAATAAAGTTATATTGATTGGGCTGTGCTAGAATCTTCTAGAGGTCTTAGAGGCACAAAACACTCCAAAGGACTAATAATATCATCATAACAGTAATATCACAGTTTTGGAGAGAGCTCCTTCGTTGACGAAGAGCTTCTGATCCCCACTCTCTCTCTTTTTGGGCATCCCTATATTGCAGGTCCACAGATTGTGGGAGTTGGTGGTTGCTGAACCCTGATAGGTGCCTCAAACTCTACACACACACACACACACACGTGTGTATATATATGTATATACACATACACACACATACACACACTGATGACCATATTAATCTAGAAACTTTAATATACTGGTAAATATAGAGGCTATGTAAGGCATAATAATAGCTCACTAACAATTGGGTGTGAAATCTCATACAACAGCTTGTATGGTCTCAAAATACATAGGTGAGGGAAATATCCCTATATAGGATGTAAAATCATTCTGGATAGAGAACTGCCAGTGACAAAGCCTTGCTGCCAGTAGCCCCCTTCCTCATTAGTCAGGGGAAAATGAGGCTGTGTTTCGCTGCATCCACACCAAGTGGGAGACTCCTCTCATTGATCTCAGCAGAAGGGGCCTGCTTCTGAGTAGTCATTAAAGAGCTGAGGCCCAAGCCATTGCCAGGAGCAAGACCAAATTTCCTGTCATCTGTAAGTGACCTAGTGCCTGGAAACAGAAACTATTTCTCTCTTCCTGTATAGTTCAGGCAGCAGTAGTAGCAAATTCCTGCCAGAACTTGCTCATAAGTATAGGCTGTGGAAACAGTCAGACTGCCCAGGGCTGAACTGTATAGACCACCCCTGCTTGGCAGTGGAGACAAGGATGAAGGTATAGCCTTTTAGGTCATCAAATATGATCTGCCCCTGTGAAAGAAGCATTAGTAAAATATAATGATGCTGCTGCTGCTGATGATTTTCATCATTTTCTAGGTTTCTATAACCAAAGAAATTGTCACCAAGTAGCCTGTCTATTAGTCTACCAACTTCTCTACTCTCTTAAGTGTTGTGTCCCCCTCTTAGATTATAAGGTTCCTTAGGACAGAGACTGTTTTCTTTGTTATTATTTGTAACTCTAGCTCTTACCCCAGTACCCTGCATGTAACAGGAATGTAATAAATGCTTATTCGATTAGATTGGGTAACATTTAGACTATTCTTCAGGAAGTAGATATAGTCTATTGTCAGGGTCGTATCTCGAATCTTTCTAGCTTGGCTGAACCTGTCAGAGGAGACATTCTGCTGTCTAGACTTTAAGAACCCCAAATCAATTCCATACTTCTATGAGATATTGTTGAAAGACTTTCGGGGAAAAGGGCTACATTATGATATATTGGAAGGTACCCTAGTACATTAGAAAGACTACTGAACTCCCAAATCAGAGAACCCAGGATTTAGTCCCAGCCTTCTTACATATATCTGTATGAACTTGTACAAGAAACTTAATTTCTCTGTGTTCCTGTTTCTTCAACTATGAAATTAGGTAGTCATACTAAGTAACATCTAAAGATCCCTTCTAGCTCTTAATCTATGATCCTTTTATCCCTGAAAGCTATTTTTGGTTTTGATAATCCTTTAAAATTATTTTAGGGGGCAGCTGGGTGGACTCAGTGGATTGAGAGCCAGGCCTAGATATGGGAGGTCTTGGGTTCAAATTTGGCCTCAGACATTTCCTAGCTGTGTGATCCTAGGCAAGTCACTTAACCCTTTTTGCCTAAGCCTTACTACTCTTCTGCCTTAGAATTGATTCTAAGACAGAAGGTAAGGGTTGGCTTTTTTTAAATTATTTTAAGAATGGCCCATCATCTAAGACAGTAGTATTCTTTCATAATTACATATAAAGAGCGGGGGTGGGGTAACTTTATTTTTTCCCTTAAGAAACATCAAGCATTTAACTTACCTTTTTAAAAAACTGTAGAAAAAAATCAGACTTTTTTCAACAAATACTAAAATCTATAGTGTGATTCATTATTAAACAAGAAAAGTTACAAAGTGGAAAGGATATCTTACTGCCTCTATTATGCCCTACTATTCACCTGGTCTTTGGTATTGAAAGTATGCCCTATGAAATTCTATTTGTTCTCTGTTCATATCTCTTCATCTGCTTTTATCCTTAAAATTTGGGGGGCTCTCTTAAACCTGTTGCTAGAAAAAGTATTCTCTTGAATTGTAATAATGGTGTTCAGAGTAATTTCACTTTACAGAAAAGGGCAAATTAAGTTTAAGACCAGAACTGATTTTCAGGCCAGAGTTTCTTCATTCCATATATGTAGTGAACTTAGATGATAATCTTTGAGTTCAAAGATTATCATCTAAGTTCACTATAGACTCATTTGCTTAAAGCAGCAAAAACACCTATCCCAGAAATGTCGTTTCTTTATTTTATTTTGCATTTTTCATTCAACTCAAGACTCTATTTTGAGTGCTTTTTATTAGAATGAAAAAATAAGTTAGGGATCAACTTGTTGATCAACTATGTGTACCAGTAGTAAAAATTTAATTTTGCTGTAGACTTTTCTGAACATCCAGGTGGATGACACGTCGATGACTTTTTACATCCAGAAATAAGATTTTTAGACATTTAATTTATGGGGGGTTTGCTGACCTTTTAATTTTTAAAATTCTATGGAAAGGTATTTTTATAGTTGTGACTTAAAACTTAAATGTATGCAGACTGATTTAAACTATATAGTCTTTGAGACAACACATTCAGGTCACCTCTTTAGAATTATAGTTGTCCATGCATTATGTTAGTAACCCATTTTTTTTGGAATTCTCATATGGATTTTTAATAGATTACTTGTGAAAACTGAGAAAACTAATTGATACTCAAAAGTAATATTCTAATTTCTTCCTAGCCTGTTTTTCTTTGTAAAGTAAGAAATTGTTGAGTCACTAAAACAAAGAAGAAAAGAGCCTTTCTTAGTAGTGGATGTGACTCATCTTGACCTTAATGAAGTACTTTATTAGACTGAATATAGTCTGCTTACCTAAAAAAATTCCCCTCTTTGAAAGAGGGGAAAAGATGTTCAAGTATTTGCTGAAAAAATAATTACACAGAGCAAAAAAATCATTATGCAAAATTGCCATGTAAACTGTTTTTTTATTACATATTACACTTGCTCTTATTTCCATTCAAGTTAAGATATTTCATTTGTTATCATTACCATTTTCTCCACTATTTTCATTCAAGAGCACCAGTATATAGCCTGCACTTGGGTTTTTGAGCAAGCCATATTTAAGAGGAAAAAATGATCAATCCAATGTGGTAGTCTGATTTTATTTTTTATAAACTTTATATTACTGACCAAACTGTCCAAAAATGTACATATTTATTCTGCTAAATACTTCAACATCTCAGTATATTTATTGATTAAGAAAATAGCCAGAAGATGTGTTTCATACAACAACGTATATAAATTACCTTTGATGGATATATTTTTGCTAACAGTAAAAAAAAAATAATTATCCACTTGCTACCTCAGGTAAGCTTTTAGATGGCTTTCTTCTGAAATTTCAGAAGTTAACAGAGAATGTCACTGTAGATTTTACCATACCAAAATATGACTGTTCTGTTGTAATTATAAAATCAGCCTTAGAAAAAGAAATTACTTGATTTTTTTAAATGAGGCATCAAAATATAGGAAATGAACTTCTGCTATTTCTGAATTGTGAACAGTAAATGAGTGAAATCATATACACAAATACACACAAAATGAGTATTAAGACAAAAATTGGCTGTCCCCAAGAATTAAAAAAAAAAAAGGCTTCTCAAAGTTTAAAAAAAAAACCACCCTAATAAGTCTTTGTCTTTGTGACTAGTGTTTAAGGGGGAAAAAAACATTAAAACATATGTACAGGTCAGGAATGCTGGAGATGAGTCCAGTTATGCCTTTGATAGGTAGATGGCAGAGTATGAAGGAAGATGAAGGAAGCCAGGTGTGGCATACATGTGATTTCTTGTTCTAACCCCTGGTTAGGGCTCTCTCTACTTGATTAAGATTTGCAGGCAGTTTTTGTTATGTCCTCCAAATAGGAAGTCTGCCTGCCAGGGAACACATTGGCCTATTGACCCTTGTTGGGATCAAGAGTCAAGAGCCCAGGACCTAGAGTCAGGCTCTAGTCCTCTGGAACATTTGGACAAGGGAAAGGGAAGCATTGTGCACCTGGCTGAATGAAAGAGTGTTTAAGCTGGCTGGCTGGCTCAAAAAATCACTTCTGCTAGCTGGGAATGTGTGTACCTTAGTTCTATAATAGACCAGCTCTTACAAGTGCCAAACCTTTGCTGGCCCAGAATTAGTTTGATGGGCTAATCAAACCTACAGAATTACATTTAGATGCATAAATTGATAAAAGTTGGGAAGGGGGGAAGGTTGTATTTTTACTAGCCTGTTTGATCCAGCAAGTTCTGAGTGTTTAAAAACCTGTGTCTAAGTTACAACTTTGATTATAGAAAAGGCTTCATGTCACTTTAGAAAAGTCTTTGTATCAACTTCAGCTGTTAATGAGCACTTGAGCTCACAGAGGTTCCACAGATTAAGAACTGGAAAGAGGCCTTTATAGATTATCTTCTATGACCTCTTCATTTTACAGATGAGGAAATTGAAGCCCAGAGTTATTCACATCCCACAGTGACATAGAAGCAGAGCTGAGACATGCAATAGTGGTAACTTGGGTTAGTGGAAAGAGGCACTTAACAGCTAAATGGTCATGGGCAAATCACTTAACTCTTCATCCACAGTTTCTTCATCTGTAAAATGAGGATAATTCCTGTGTGACCTACCTCCCAAAGTTGTTATAATGAACAGATGAGATAATGTAGATAACATAGTTTGTGAATCTTAAAGTGTTATATAAGTGTAAGTTGTTGTTAATAATTATTTGACTAGAGATGAGTAAGACAGATCAGGACAAGTCTAACACCACTACAAGAAAAAAAATAATCAAATAGAATGCCATGTGATTGGTTGATAGCATCACTTTTATATGGAAAAGGAATAAGGTGTTATTTCCAAATAATTAATTAATAAGCTTCTATTAAATACCTTCTATATACCTGGCAATGTTCTTCCCAGTCATGGAGTATACAAATACACAAGTAAGATGGTCTCTGACTTTAAGGAGCTAAGATATTATGAGGATAAAAATATGCACATGAAAGAATAGAGGCAAGGTATATGCAAAATCAGTACACAGTGATTTACAAAAGCAGCAGCATTATAAGGAAATTGAATGTGCACTAA
The DNA here is from genome assembly GCF_016433145.1 of Gracilinanus agilis. Lineage (NCBI taxonomy): Eukaryota > Metazoa > Chordata > Mammalia > Didelphimorphia > Didelphidae > Gracilinanus > Gracilinanus agilis. The sequence continues at coordinate 278,380,525 of NC_058133.1, read as the reverse complement.
TAAATTCCAATTTATTATTAACAAGGCAGACATGGGAGAACCCACAAGATATCAAGCATAGTCCATGTGATCTAAGAAGGAAAAGAGAAAATCACTATTAGCATCTCTGTCCCCAAACCCATAAATGAACCCTCCTGCTCTGAAATCTTGTAGTATTTCTGGGCCTTTCATAAGCTTTCACATTCTACTTTGCACTGCTACATGCCATTCTCCTGGCTGAATTAGAAGTTCTCAGAGGACTGGCTCTGATTATTTTTACCCCTCGCCTCTGCGACAGTACCTGTTTTTTGATGAATTGAACAAAACTCTAACAAGGACATTGCAATTCTGATTTAACTGTCATTTGAATACAGTGATTACAATTGAGAAACAATCTCAAACTAAGCATCGAGATTCCAAAAAAAGACAAAAGCAATCCCTTGCCCTCTAGGACTTTCTATTTTAATAGGGGAAACGACATATAATTAACATGGTTTATAAAGGATTTATGCAGCATATATGAAAGACAGTATTAAGGGGTAAAGCACCGGCATGGGGGTGGGAGATAGGAAAAGGTCTTCTGCAAAAGGCAGGATTTGAGCTGAGTCTTGAAGGAAGCCAAGGAAACTAAGAACTGGAGGTGAGAGGGGAAAGCGTTCTAGGTGTGAGAGACAGCCAGTGCCCAGACATGATGACAGGAGGTAGAGCATGATGTGTGAGGAACAAGTGGACGAGTATAGCAGGATCATAGGGTGCATGGAGGAAAGAGAAGCCTAAAGCTGGAAAGGTAGGAAGAGACTGGGTATAGAGAACTTAAAATGCCAGAATACTTCATATTTGATCCTGAAAATAATGGGGAGCCACTAACACTCACTGAATAGTGAATGACATGGTCAGACTTAAGCTTTAGAAGAATTACCTTGGCAGCTAAACAGAAAATCAGTTGGCATGGGGAGAATTCTAAGGTAGGAAGTCCAGTTAGCAGTCTATTGCAGTAGTTCAGCCAAGAGGTGATGGGGGCTAAAGTAGGGGAAAGATTTTATATAAGAGATACTGTAAAGTAGAAATGACAAGATTTCCTAGTGGATGGATTTCTGGGAGAAGTGAGAGTGAAGAGTTGAGAAATACACCAAAACTGTAAACCTAGGTGACTAGAAGGGTGTTGGTGTCTCCAATGGTCATAGAAATAAAGAATAAGGGAGGATTTGGGAGAAAGAAGATAATTTCTGTTTTGGAAATGCCGAGTTTAAGATGCTGATGTGGCATCAAGTTCAAAATGTCTAAAAGTCAATTACCATGTAAGGATGTTATTAACTATAAAGCACCATGTAAGTGGAGGTTTTCAGAGGGTAACATGGTGTCTTAGAGAGAGCCTTGAACTCATGTTCAAATCACACTCTAACATCTACCAGTTTTGAGCCTGTGGTTTTGCCAAATCACTTGACCTCAGTTTGGTTGTGTTATAAAGAAAACATACCACCCACCCCACAGGACTAATGTGAAAACAATGCTTTTCTAGCTGTAAATTGTTATATTATTTATATAAATGCACAATGCTGTTATTTACCATAATATCCATGAGCCTGCTGACATATTCTTGAAAGAACCATAAAATCAAATCCTATAAGTGTTTAGTTGGCATCTACTATTTGTAGCAGGGGGTGTGGCACCATGCAGAGGTTCAAGAATCAGAGAACATAGGTTCATATCACTCCTGGCACAAATTGACTTTTAGACTCTGGGCAATTCAATTAAACTCCTGCAGTTCAAAACAACTCTCAGCTGTTGCAAAAAGGGTCTCAAACTGCATTGATAGATAGACTTCCTCACTTGGAAGTTCCTATACCTGTGAAGTCACAGGTTCAGTGCCTATCCTTACAACTTACAAACTCTTATAAATTCTAGGAATATCAAGACAAAAAATGAAATAGTCCTTACCCTCAGGGAGCTTTCAGATATCTTTAAAATTTCAATCAATTAAAGATATAACTCAGATGAATCAGTACATATATTAATTAGGAAAGCTCAGATTTTCTCAAATGTGGCTAGCTTCCTTGCTCTTCCTGGTTACCAGCACAATGCTTATCTTCTAAAATAGAGCAAAAAATATCTTTGTTAAAAATTGCAAAGACAATGTATTACAAAAATAGAAGTATCAGAAAAGGATAAAGAGAGCATTGGAGATAATTCAGTAGCTATTACCCAAAGGTGAATGTGTATCAGTTTCTAGAAAGCATTGCAAGACCCTTGGAAAGAAATTAGAACAATTATTTCTTTAAATATTGAAGTTGGATATCATCACTGCCCTTTGACATAGTGACATTTTTTTTCTGATTGTTGACAGGCTAGTTTTATACATGGAAATGACTTCTTCAAAGGCAGTGTGGTAGAGTGATATAGTGGAAAGAGCATTGGATTTCATGTCAAAGGTTATATGCTTAAATCCCAATTCTTATTTTAACTCTAAAATCTGACAATCTAAGCTAAATGGATGAACATTTTTAAAAATATAAATTGCCCACCTTAACAGAAGAGGAAATAGAATACTTAAACAATCCCGTCTCTGACAAAGAAATTGAACAAGCTGTTACTGAAACTTGCAGGCTTAAATCTGAACTCTTATTTTTACTCTCCATAAAAGTATTCTCTGGATCTCAATTCCTCATCTAGAAATGTTGGACAAAGTGATCTCTAGAATGTTTCCCAGACCCTCTATGAATCTAAGTTCAAGTTTATTCTGGGTATTTAATAAAAAATAGTTCACATTTCTATACTCCTTTCTGATTTTCAGAGTGTTCCCACAAGTCTCTGGTGATGTATGCATTGCTAGTAATCAGTCCCAGTTTTACAGAAGAGGAAACTGAGATCCAGAATGGCCAAGTGACTTCGCCTTAGACCTAGAAAGTGGTGGAACTGGGACTTCTTTTTGCCTCTGTTGTGCTCTTTGCCACACTGATGAAAAAGCTGCTGCCAACCTATTATAGTACTTGGTGAGCACAGGCATTCTATACATAATCAAGTCTCAGCTTGGAACTCTTTGCCCTTCCCCACCGAGTCCCTCCTTTCAGATTTATGAAAGAAAACATTTCTTTCTGCAAAAGGTTTTTGTACACCAGCATCTGGAAGTGTTTATTTCAGTGGCATGTAAGCTATCTGTGGATTTAGTTAGCACCAGACCCCCTTTTGTGTACTGACTTAAAATTTTTATAAATGATCTTATTGAATGTATGCCAGGGTGCATGCACATGGTTTGGCTGATTGCTGCCTATATCCTTTACCTGCCAGTCACCTTTGATTTATATTCTTTCTCCCCTGCTTCTGCCTTCAAAAAGTGGTGCCACTGAATTGTCCTTTAAATCATCTTATTGGGTAAATTACTCCAAGATGAGTTGGTATGTTTTTGGCTGCCTACAGACAGCCATATTTATATCACACTGCCCTTACCCACCTCCAGTAGAGTTGCTTATGGAGGAGGATTGGACAAGTTATGTCGTCAGTCTCTTTATTCTAAATGAATCCCATCTGAAATGTTGTGCCAGCTAAAGATTAAAGAGATAAAGAATGGTTCTTTGGCATGAGACTCGATTCTGAGCCTTTAGTTTTGCAAGGCTTCTATGCCTTGCACAGAATTTGACTTACAGAATTCTTTCTTCAATTTGAAAGAACCCAGTAAATAAATTCTCTGCAACAAAATAAGTAAACTTTTTCAGGAAGATGGAATTTTCGTAAGCTCTACTAGTGTGGGGGGTTTTTTATGATGGTTCCAGGAGAAAAGCAGGTGGCTTGGCAGTTATTTAAAAGGTTCACTTATTTGTGGTAGCGGTTTCAAGAGGTTTCATATTTCTAAAGGGAGAGACCAAAGAGCATATTGCTTAAGAGTGTCTGACACAATGATGTATCCTTTTGGGCTAAATTTCCAGGAGTTCATTGGTCATTAAACATGCTATTTGACTTGCTGCTGCAGTTTTCCAGCTGTCTCTACTGGGGGTAACCTTAACACTCAAAGAGAATTTGGTAATGAGGTAACAAATAGATGGGGCTGATAAAAAGTAGAATTGCTGAGATAATTTTAAAGTACATTTTAGATTACTCAAATATGTCATCAAAGCACAGTTGGAAAAGAGCTGCTCTCTTCTTGTTGAGGATAATGCAGGGGAAGTATTTTGAGAGTTCTTGGTTTTGTTTGTTATGGTGGGCAGGCATTTAACATTTGGGAATTACAGAAGACATTAGTGTCATAGCACATAACACATTACACAAATTGTAGTCTCTATGCAATCTACAGCACTTCGAGGCTTCCAAAGTATAAAGTGACAATACCCAAAAATGTTTGTGCAAAATGGCTCAAGAAACCTTATTTTTCACAACAGCTATAAAAGAAGGAGCTGCCTGGTGTCATAAGTAAGCATCCACAACTGTTCCTTGGAACATCTGGAATCTAAGGGAAATAATTGTTCCTTTCTTATGTTGTTTAATCAGTCACAGCAGATTATTTCACTGCACAAGACAGGTGGGACTCAGCCAATCAGAGATTTCACAACCCAATAATATTGATGCACTGTCTAAAAATGTTTTTAGTAGAGTTTTCACTAGGATGAGAAGACTAGGATTTTGTCTCAGTACCGACATCTATCTGAACAGCACGCATGTTTCTACCCACAATAATCTAGAAACCACTGTTCTACACAGTATGTCACGAACCCCACTCCCTTCACTTAATTATCTTTGGGCCACCACCTCCCCAGGTCCTCTTCCATGGCCCAGTTTCTCCTTCAATATCCACGAGAACATGAGCCACACTCTTTTAAAAGTGGACTGTCCTTTCTCCCAGTGCAGCTGTGCTCTTTGTTGAATTGTTCTCTGTACTACTGCATGGCTTTGCTCAACTTTTTTCTTCAAGTGAAGGAATTCAGTAAATCGGCCTATTAAGCATTTACTATGTGCCAAGCATTATATATACAAATATAAGTGGGAAATCAATCAATCAAAATTTGTTAAGCACCTCCTATGTGCCAGGCACCATGCAAAGTGATTTCAATATAAAAAAGGATAAAAGATTGCTAGACCTGCCCTTAAAGAGTTTACAATCTAATGGAAGAAATCAACATTAAAAAGGAAACTTAAGGGGCAGCTGGGTAGCTCAGTGGATTGAGAGTCAGGCCTAGAGACCTGAGGTCCTAGGTTCAAATCTGGCCTCAGACACTTCCCAGCTGTGTGACCCTGGGCAAGTCACTTGACCCCCATTGCCTACCCTTACCAATCTTCCACCAAGGAACTAATACACAGAAGTTAAGGGTTTAAAAAAAAAAGAAACTTAAATGTGGGAGAGAGGTTATACTTAGGAAATCATGCTAGAAGTCCATAGTCAGTGTGGAGAGGAATGGAAGTTCTAGGAGGAGCTATCCAGTCGGAAGAGGCTTCAGGGGCCAAAGGTATTTCCAGTATATGACTTCCAGGATGAAGGGGAGGTTGCTGGAAGAAGAGCTGAAGCATGGTGAAGAAATAGAGCCAGGGGAAGATTTAGATTTACTGTTTACAGATCTGATCTTGAGTGTCTATGTGCAATTGCTCTGAAGGGAAACTACATTAGCAATTTAGGATATATATATATACACATATATATATATATATAAGTATTTCATCCCTCATTTTAAAATATTTCATATTTAAACTATTAATTTCTGTGCAACAGAATCTGTCTTCAGGAAAGAATAGATAACATACAAATTTTAAACCATCTCACTTAATTGTTGTCTTCCTCTTGATTCCTTTTCCTGTTTTTCATTTTAAAATATCAAGAATCTGCTGTCTCTTCTTCTCTTGGTAATATTGATTTGCTTGCAAAAAGATAATTTATGCTGATATACAGCAGCATTTTCTTAATATATTACCAAAGAAAGCACACATTAGTGTTCCAAAGATAGGAATCTTGAAATCTGCCACTGATTCAGGATCATATATTTAGAGCTGGAATAAACCTTTGAAATCATCTAATCCAACCTCTTCATTTTACAGATGAGGAAACAAAGGCGAAGAGAAATAAATTGACTACCTAATTTCACACAGACTGTAAATAGCAGAACCAGGATTTGCTTGCTGTATAACAGCCTTTGGTAAACCACTTAATCTTTGCATCATAGTTTCCATGTTGTTCATAAAATGAATAAACTTGTATTCATGGTAGAAAGTATCTTCATTTGCTTGTATTCTCAAGAAAGTATCTTGAGATCTGGTGAGTGGAGGAGGATTGTTTGCTAACCCTCACATCTCCTTTTTTTATTTAAATATTTTATTTTGTTAGAAAAAATATTCATGGTTATATGATTCATGTTTTTACTTTCCCCTTCACCCCCCTTTTGCCCCCCCCCGCCATAGCCAACACACCTTTCCACTGGTTTTAACATGTGTCATCAATCAAGACTTATTTCCATATTATTGATAGTTGTATTGGTGTGGTCATTTCGAGTTTACATCCCCAACCATGTCCGCATCAACCCATGTGTTCAAGCAGTTGTTTTTCTTCTGTGTTTCCTCTCCTGCAGTTCTTCTGAATGTGGGTAGTGTCTTTTCCTTAAATCCCTCAGAATTGTCCTGGATCATTGCATTGTTGCTAGTACAGAAGTCCATTACATTTGATTTTACCACAGTGTATTGGTCTCTGTGTACAATGTTCTTCTGGCTCTGCTCCTTTCACTCTGCATCAGTTCCTGGAGGTCTTTCCAGTTCACATGGAATTCATCCAGTTTATTATTCCTTTGAGCACAATAGTATTCCATCACCAGCATATACCACAATTTGTTCAGCTATTCCCCAATTGAAGGACATACCCTCCTTTTCCAATTTGTTGCCACCACAAAAAGCGCAGCTATGAATATTTTCGTACAAGTCTTTTTATCTATGATCTCTTTGGGGTACAAACCCAGCAATGGTATGGCTGGATCAAAGGGCAGGCACTCTTTTAGAGCTCTTTGGGCATTGTTCCCAATTGCCATCCAGAATGGTTAGATCAGTTCACAACTCCACCAGCAATGCATTAATGTCCCAATTTTGCCACATCCTCTCCAACATTTATTTCTCTCCCCTGCTATCATTTTAGCCAATCTGCTAGGTGTGAGGTGGTACCTCAGAATTGTTTTGATTTGCATTTCTCTAATTATTAGAGATTTAGAACACTTTCTCATGTGCTTATTGATACTTTTGATTTCTTTACCTGAGAATTTTCTATTCATGTCTCTTGCCCATTTTTCCATTGGGGAATGGCTTGATTTTTTATACAATTGATTTAACTCCTTGTATATTTGAGTAATTAGACCCCTGTCAGAGTTTTTTGTTATAAAGATTTTTTCCCAATTTGTTGTTTCCCTTCTGATTTTGACTACATTGTTTTTGTTTGTACAAAAGCTTTTTAGTTTAATATAATCAAAACCATTTATTTTACATTTTGTAATTTTCTCCAACTCTTGCTTGGTTTTAAAATCTTTCCTTTCCCAGAGATCTGACAAGTATACTATTCTGTGTTCACTTAACTTATTTATAGTTTCCCTCTTTATATTCAAGTCATTCACCCATTCTGAATTTATCTTGGTGTAGGGTGTAAGATGTTGATCTAAACCTAATCTCTCCCATATTGTTTTCCAATTTTTCCAGCAGTTTTTGTCAAATAGTGGATTTTTGTCCCCAAAGTTGGGCTCTTTGGGTTTATCATAGACTGTCTTGCTGATGTCACTTACCCCAAGTCTATTCTACTGATCCTCCCTTCTGTCTCTTAGCCAGTACCATATTGTTTTGATGACTGCTGCTTTATAGTATAGTTTAATTTCTGGTACTGCTAGGCTACCTTCCTTCATGTTTTTTTTCATTATTTCTCTTGATATTCTTGATCTTTTGTTCTTCCAAATGAACTTTGTTATAGTTTTTTCTAATTCAGTAAAAACGTTTTTTGGTAGTTTGATAGGCATGGCACTAAATAGGTAAATTAATTTGGGTAGAATGGTCATTTTTATTATGTTAGCTCGTCCTACCAATGAGCAATCAATGTTTTTCCAATTGTTTAGATCTAGTTTTAATTGTTTGGAAAGTGTTTTGTAGTTGTGTTCGTATAATTCCTGTGTTTGTTTCCTCACATCTCCTTTGAAGAAAATGGTGCTGAAAAGTGTTACTGGACTTAATGTAGTCAAGTAGATGTGAACCAAGGACCATTTTACTTGGCAACGGTGATGGTAATGGAGGTGGTAATGATACTGACCACATCTGGGGACTGAGGCTTACATGCAGGAAAGTCAGGATGAGAAGATGAAAAGCCACATAGGTTGTGGGTTGCAGAGTGTGAATGACAGCAAACTTAGACTTCTCCAGGCATAAAGGCTGGGAGATAATCATGAGAGACTTATTGGAGTTGGGGGGGGGTGTTTTTTTTAAAGAAACAAAAAAAGAGGTTCTATCTCCAAGGAAGATATGCATTTTAGGTGGCAGAAAAGCTGAGTGAGGAAAAAAGCACAGTTCAGTAAAATTGTTTAAACTCAAATGAGCTCATATTTGTAAAACACTTAGTACAGTGTATGTAGTAAGTGTTATATAAAGGCTTATTCCCTTCTCTTATCCCTAAACTAACTTAATATAGAAGGCACTCACAAAATCTTAAGGGTGAAAAGCACCTAAGAAATCATTTAGTTCATTCCCCCTCTTCCTTCAGGAACACCCTCTTTTCATTGACTCATGGAATTTATAGCTAAAAGAGATCTTTGATCGTCTAGATCAGTGTTGGGGAAGTATTGCCCAGCCAGCACTTGGGAACCTGCTCCATTCCCCCTCTTCCCAGCACCTGAGGACATTTTTTGCATGCCCTGCCCCTCTGTCCAGTCCCCCCAAAGCGGCTTCCTCCCTCTACTTCTTAGGAAACGTGGGGGGATCATAGGCAGTTTAAATTTGCTCTGTGGGCACTTGAACTCAGAACCAATGCTGCCCTTGATCAACTCCCTCATTTTACAGAGGAAGAATTGAGACCTTGACTGGTGAGAGTGACTTGTTCAAGGTCACTCAAGCATTCAGTAGCAAAGCTAGAATTCAAAATACAGCAGTGACTTCAAATCAGTTTTTTCTACTATGCTACATAAGCCATTTTATACCATCCACAAGATCATAGATTTTGAATTGGAAGTGATCTTGGAGGCCATCTAGTTCAACCCCCTTATTGAACTCAGATGAGAAACTGAGTCCTAGAGAGATTAAGTTACTTGTCCAAAATCATACAACTATTACATATAAGAACTAGGATGAGAATTCAGGTCCAAACCCAGCAATCTTTTCACAATGTAGCAATACTTCTACTAACAACAACAACAACAAAAAAAACCATCCAGGGGTAAGATTTCTATATTCTCTATAAATAAGGCATTCCATAATACATACAGTCTCCGAAATTCCTTTTTTTCTCATTGAAATGATTTTCATTGGGGGCAGCTGGGTGACTCAGTGGATTGAGAGCCAGGCCTAGAGAAGGGAGCTCCTAGGTTTAATCTGGCCTCAGATTTGCTGCGTGACCCTGGACAAGACATCCCATTGCCTAGCTCTTACTGCTCTTTTGCCTTGGAATCAATACACAGTATTGATTTTAAGACAGAAAGTAAGGGTTTAAAAAAAGAAAATATTTCCATTGCTGTTTATTTTTCTCTTCCGAGAGAGGAAAAGCTTCATTTCAGTGCTTTTAGTGGATTTGTGATCTGAGGGGATTCCCTCTCATTTGGTGTAACTCTTGTCAATAAGATCCCACAAATCTAGAAGTTTGAGAGTAAGGGACGATTCATTCAGTATAATCAACCATAAGCAGAGTTCCCTTGAACCCTTTCTTCTTTGGAGTGTCCAAGTTGGATATTCACTTGGTTTAGGACACTTAGTCCTTCAGCCTGTACCTTAAATTTCAAGGGATCTCCATTGTTTCTCTGGACTACCTCAGTATGTGGGTCATACTAAGCTTGTCCTAGATAGGTTAAAAAATCTCTTCCAAATTTATGAAAGCACTTTTTTGTGTGTGTCTTTCCTCTGCATTTATGTCACACTATTTCCTGGAGGATACAGGTTCTAAAATGTAAGAGGAGACAGGTGCATACATTTGTGTGTCAGTTCAGTGCCCTAAACCAAAGAAAAGACACTAAGGAGATCTTTAACCACTTTATTACAGTGGGTAAAGCACAGCATCTTGCATTTAGTATGTGTTTAATATATGTTTGTTTAGTCAAACTGAATCCAGCTTGTTTGGTTTATAAGGGAATTTTCTTCAAACTAGTACTATTAGTACTAGAAATCACATCTCCAATATGAAAAGACTAAATCAGGCAGGGAATTGCATTAGATTACGTCTAAGGTTCCTACTACGTATAAGATTCTATGATTTTATGAAATGAAACTATTTCATAAAATTTTTGTTATTTTTATTATTTTTTTATTATTGTTCAGTTGTTTCAGAAATGGCTAACTCTTCCTACACTCATTTGAGATTTTCTTGGCAAAGATACTGAAGTGGATGCCATTCTTCTGTGGCTCACTTTACAGAGGAGGAACTGAGGCAAACACAGTTAAATGACTTGTCCAGGGTCACATAACTAATAAATGTCTGAAGTCAGATTTGAATGCAAGAAAATACGTCTTCCTGTCTCCAAGCCAGGCACTTTATCCATTATACCACCTAGCTGCCCCACCACTGGATTAACAAGGGAAAAGAAGTGTTATGATGACAAGAGAAAATGGGAGATGCCATGCAAGCATCACCTTCTGGTTCTAGGAGGTATTTATGTGTCATGTTCCAGTGGGTGCTTTTGACATTTAAATCTTTATGTTGTGGCACAGCGATTCACCCAGTCTCCAGTGTTTGAAACCTGGGCAGTATCTTTATGTCTCTCAACTATCTAGTTATGTTAGAATCTCATGATTGTAGGGCAAAAAGAAGACCCATTTTCATTTATATTTCTCTATCTTTTTAAAATTTTTTATTTATTTTTATTTTCAGGTAAAATGAGGATTGGGGTGGGGCTAGGGCATTACTATAGCCCAGAGTAAGAAGAACCTGGTGTAAGTGCTAGGGCCTCACACCACAAATTTGTTCTTGGTGAAAGAATTGCTCTTGGTGGCTGTGTCTGCATGAGCCTGGTAGCCAATAACAACCTTTGGTAAAAGCCCTAGCCTCTCCTTGTAGACACATCCAATAAAGGTTTTTCTTGAAATTAAGCCTAATTTACCTCTCTGTGATTTTCATTCATTGTTTCTGTTTCTGCTCTCTGTTGTCAAGCAAAACCAGTCTAATCTTTCTTCCATATGACAACTCTTTAAGCATTTGAAAACAGCTATCCTGTGCCCCTGGAGTCTTCTCTAGGCTATACAACACCAATTTCTTCAACTACTACATTATCCTAGAGCTAACTTATCATTTTCATTATTAAAATATGGCATCTAGAATAGGGAATTATCAAGTCCTAAAAATTCTTTCTCCATAATAACCATCCCATCTGTCCCTTCCTCTCTATTCCCACTACTACCACTCTGGTAGAGTCCCTATAATCTACATGTAGAATTGAAAAAACTTCATGATATGTCTTACTATCTCTGTATTGTTCCCCATCCAGTGCCCCTCACCCCAAGAAAGAAGAAAAGAATTTTATGCAAATAACTGGCCATGTCATTACTCTGCTTATAAGCTACTCAAAGGTTCCCTATTGCCTCTCAAGAAAACTTGATACTTCTAGGCTTGACTTTTAAAAGGCCTTCCATAGTTGGCTCTATTCTATATTTCCAGCCTCAGCTCTTATCACTTCTGTCCATAATATTCTGTATTCCATCAAATTAGACCACTAACCACCTCTTGCAAAACTGCTGAACTCATTTGCTTCAAAACTTCACATAGTTTTCATTGCTTGGAATGCTTTTTTTCTCACCTCTTTCATCTGCTAGAATTCTTGTTGTTCATCCTTCATTTTTGAAGAGGACCAATTTTTGAAGAAGACTCATAGGGTCTTGACTTGCAAGTGAATTAGATTTAATTGAAGCAGAGTTGTACAAAGTTGGCAACCTTACTCTTTCTTCCCAACTCATCCAAGTCCAGCGGGAAGACAAAATTCAGAATAGCTGGTGATGACCCAGGCAGTAGTGGATGACTTTGGCATCTTTGATATTTGACCAACTTCAGAGGGCTCCACAGTACCTACTTCAGCTATCTTCATGGCCATTAGAACAAATTGTTCTCATCTGTCCATTCCATCAGGGAAAGTCTTCACATGCTTGGGGTAGACATCCCCCAGTGTCAGTTATCCTCAATCTGGCTTATCCCATCTACTGAAATGGTTTTAACTGGGATGTAGCTACTGGTCATGCTACAGCTTCTTGCAGCCATAGGCTAGAAGAGCTGGATGACAGTTGGACAACAAAAGTAGATGAGGTGTACTAAAAAGGGCTTAGTAGCCCCCACACCAATGGTACTAGTCCTCCCTAAACATTCCTCCCCCAAAACCCTCATAGTATACATATTATAATTATTTTCATATGTGTCTTCTCTCCATTAGACCATAAGCTTTGTTGAGGGGTAAAACTATTTCATATATGATCTTTGTATCCCTCCTAACACAGTGCTCAGCATACAATAGACATTTAATAAATGTTTGTTAGACTTAATGAACACTAAACTTGTAATGAGTTCAGTTGGCAATTTTACAATATAACTTTAGATATTTATCTAATATATTAAAGTAATTTATGTATATATACACATGTTCATTATACAGAATGATTGTCAAATAGTCAGGAGCCAGAGAAAAGATATATATATATATATATATATATACACACATATACATATATTTATAATAATGAGAATATCTAATGGCCCAGGAAAGATAGGAACAGCTACTGTGTGGAGGAAGCTAGAGGGAAAAACATGCTTACTATTCCTTAGTTCTATTTAAGAGTCATAGAATGTAGCTTCAGGACTTGTTGTTTGTCATGAAGGGATTGTCTATTGGCTTGTATCAGGCACATAACTGATATAATAGATAAAAGTAGTGCATGTGCAATTGAATGTAATGGACTTCTCTACTAGCAGCAATGCAATGATCCAGGACAACTCTGAGAGACTTCTGAGAAAGAACACTATCCATATCCAGAGAAAGAACTGTGGGAGTAGAAACACAGAACTAAAACAACTGCTTGATCACATGGTTCAGTGGGGATATGATTGAGGATGTAGACTCTAAATGATCACACTAATGCAAATATCAACAATATGGAAATGGGTCTTGATCAATTACACATGTAAAACCCAGTGGAATTGCTCATTTGCTATGGGAGGGGGGAGGGAAGAGGGGAGGGAAAGAACATGATTCATGTAACCATGGAAGAGCATTCTAAATTAATTAATTAAATTAAATTTTTTTAAAGAGTGTTGCATGTGGAGTCAGGAGGACCTAAGTTTAAATCTGGTCTAAAATACTAGCTGTGTGACTCAGAGAAAATCTCTTACCTGTGTCCATCTCAGTGTCCTTATCTAGTAAAATAGAGATAATAATAGTACATACTTCACAAGTTTGTGATGAGGAGGAGATATTATTTGTAAAGTGCTTTGTAAACCATAAGTCCTATGTAAATGCTAGCTCTCATTGTTGATATTAATGTCATGCCTGGTGAAGGAAGGAATGTGGCTGCAAAGCTAGCATTTATACTAGAATACGCTGCATGGTTTGATTGCAGAGTGAATCAGATATTAAAATGATTCAGTATGTACACAAACCAGAGAAGTAATCAAGGGAGCACTGGAAGAATAGGAAAGTCCATAGCTCAATGAGTTGGTGAGTATTTGGACAAGGACACAGGCCCTAGCTATACAATGAGCTGTGCTCTGGAAGAGACATTGTATATTGACAGAGAGAATTTGGATTCTAGAACTAACTCTCTCTCTCTCTCTCTGTATCTTTCTCTTTCTCTCCCTATCTGTCTGTTTCTACCTTTCTCCTTCTCCTTCCCTCATTCCATCATCTCTTTCTTTCAAACTCTCTCTGTCTGTGTGTATGTGTCTCTCTCCCCACCCCCCAAACTCCTCATCCCATCTCAGTCTTTCCCTGCCCCTCTCTGTCTCTCTATCTTGGTGTCTATCTGTATGACTCTCTCTTTCCCCTTGCCTCCCTTTCCCAAATGGAAGGAGCAATAGAGAAAAGGCTGCCAGATAAAATTTGTCTCCTGTTCTCTTATCTCCATTTCTGTCAGTTGCTTAGTTGCTATTAATTCTTTGGGCAGTATCTTTTCCTAGAGGGGGATGGAAGAAAGGGGCAGAGCACACAGCATGTGTGTGTGTGTGTGTGTGTGTGTGTGTGTGTGTGTGTGTGTGTTATGCACTGAAGATATTTCCATAATTTGTGTTCTTCTGTCATAGGCCAGGTTCACCTCCATATCAGGGAAAGAACATATTAACAATAAACGAGAGTTCAATAAATATTCATTTTTCTTGCTCTTCTTGTTATTGTCATTATTATATATTATGTGCAGTAATAACGATTATTATGAAATTGCAGTATAGCAAGCTGGATAACGCAGAGTTATGAAGCTGACTCATTGACAGCCCAGCTAGAAGTTTCAGACACCAGAAACAACCATTTGGAAAATAAGGTTAAAAAAAAAGCCATCACCACCACCACCACCACCACCACAGTGGAATGGTTTGGATGTTAAGACTTTTCCATTTGCCAGATGTTCTTGCCGTTATATAGACACAACCTAATTTTGCTTGTCAATGAGCCTGTGTTATTGGTAGACTTCTGTATCATTTCAGAGAAACTTTTATGAACATGTGTATTGCCATCAATTAGGAAAGCAGTCTAGACATCGTGTTTTCAAATTTGGGAGAACTGTTCCCCTCTGAATAACGGCCTCATATTCTACTGTAAAGTATGTCAGGTTTTCATGTGAACTCAAATTGTTTCTCATTCTTAGGGGGTAACTTTTCTCTTGCATCATTAAGAAATGGATTTTTGAAATATGATATTTTATTCCAGTAAACTAAATTTAGGGAAATGGACACATGTGGTTTGAAGACAGGGATGCACATGTTTCCTTCTGGAAAGGGATGTAAGGAGGAGAATTCGTCCTTTATTTTTCCTGCACCTCACCAGAGAGATGTTACAACCCCAGTTCCCATGGAAAGGATAGGCATATTCTCCCAGTATGAAAGTGAAGGGTACTAACTTCCAAAAAATACAAAGAAATGATCTGTAACATAGACTAGGAACCTGATTCACACAAAGGAATTGATTCCTAATAAATATTTATCTGAATTTGTTGGAAAAGATGAACTGAATTTTCCACTGGAGGTTCTTGCCAAATTGCATGGAACAGACACTTTTTCAGTCAACAATCAATGATCATATATTTTCTGGTGTCTGGGTAAGAATTAGGCACATGGTTAATTGAAGTACTTTATTAAGAGAAAGACATTTTTCCAATTAACCACTGAGCATTTACTGAGTATCTAACATAGGCCCAGCACTGGCTTAGGAGAGATATAGATAAAGAAGGTATCAACTTATAATACAGAATCCCTACCCTCAAGAAGCTCATAGTCCTTCAGAGAAAGAACTGTTGGCATCAGATTGATGTGTATCAAAGCCTTCTATCTTTTACATCAGTGTATTTACAGTTTTATTTTGGGGTTTTGGTTTTGTATGAGTGTACTCTTACAGCAATAACCAATATGGAAGTGGGTTTTGCATGATCTCATCAGCTCCCATGGTTTCAATTATCATCTCTATGCAGAAGACACTTAGATCTATTTGTTCAGCCCTATTCTCTCTCCCAGCCTGTAGTCTTGTCTCTCCAACTGGATATTAAGCATCTCAAAATGGATATCCTATTGCCATCTTCAACTCAATATATCCAAAACTAAACTTATCTTCTTCCCTCTTCCTAATTCCTGTCAAAGAGGACCATCATCCTTCCATTCACCTGAGCTCACAACCAGGGTATCATCCTTCACTCCTTATTCTCTCATTCTCATGTCCAATTAATTGTCCAGACCTGTCATTTCTACATTTGTAATACCTCTCATATTCTTCCTCTTCTCCCCTCTGACATGGCAGCCATCCTGGGACAGTCCTGCAACACTTCATACCTGGGCTGTTACTGAATAGTCTCCCTGCCACCAGTTTCTCCCCACTCCAGTCCATCCTCTACTCAGCTATCAACATGATCTTCCTAAAGCATAAGTCTAGCCATATCAAACCCCTATTTGTTAAGTCCCAGTGGCTCCTTGTTACTTCTAGGATCAAATATCAAATCCTCTGTCTGGATTTTAATGCCCTTCATAACTCTCCTACTTTTCAGATCTTGTCCTTTTCCTCCCTACATGGTCTCTGCAGTCCAATGACACTGGCCCCTTTTCTGTTCCTCAGAATTCTCTCTCTCTCCTCATACTGAACATTTACACTAACTGTCCTCCATTTCTGAAATGCTCTCCCTCCTCATTTCCTTTTCCTAGCTTCCTTCACTTCTATAAGAAGCCTTTGCAAGTCTTCCTTAATCTTAGTGCCTTCCCTCTGAGATAACCTTCAATTTATTGCATAGGTAGCTTGTTTGCTGCTGTTGTTCAGACATTTTAGTTTGGAGTTTTCTTGGCAAAAGTCCTTTGGAGATTTGCCATTTCCTTCTCCAGCTCACTTCCAGTTAATGAAACTAAGGTAAGCAGGGTGAAGTGACTTGCCCAGGACCACATGGCTAGTACGTGCTCAGGTTGAACTCAGGAAGATGAGTCTTCCTGACTCTGGGTCCAGCACTCAATTCACTGTACCACCTGGCTTGTCTTTATATAGTTGTTTCCATAATATCTCCCCCATTAGACTATGAACTCCTTGTGACAGGGTATGTTTTTAGCCTTTTCTTTGTAGGATACCATGGCCTGATTTTTTTCTTTAGAATTATTGATCTTATTGAATTATTGAGCTACGTGAATGACAGATTGGAGAGGGAAGAAGTTGGGGGCATAGGAGTCAATTTCAGATTCAAATGAGAAGCTTTGTGTTATAAAATGAAGGAGACCTGTTAGAAATGTCATGGAAGTAACCTTGAAAATATTTGGAAACTGATTGGAAATAGGACATAAGAGAGAGAGGAATTGAGGATGATCCCAAAGTTATGGTGGTAGACTCCCCAGAAATGAGGATGTTAGAATAAATATGTTTATTAGAAAAGATGTTGTTATGTTTTATATAGTGTTATGTCTGAGGCAAACTGAGTTTGATTTGGTCTATTCTGTTTTTCATGGTTTCCTCCAATTTACTTATCATTTCATTTGATTTTGGGGTATCTTTCTCCAATTGGGAGTTTCTTTCTTTTAACCTGTTAATTTCCTTTTGAGCTATTTCCCACTTTTCTTGCCAAATCTCTTCCATCTTTCTCATGATCTCATATTTGAACTCTTCAAGAGCTTGTGACCAATTTTCATTTTGTGGGGAAGGTTTGGATGTGATTACTTGTTTGTTCTCTGCTGTTTGCTCTGTTATCTGGATTTTTTCTGTGTAAAAGTTGTCGAGTGTTAAAGATTTCTTCTTGATCTTTCTATTTAGAGGTTCGTGTGAATGGCTTGCCATTATTATTATGATATTTTTCTTTCTCAGTCAGAAGTCTGGGTGAAGCAGACAGGCTCTCCCTATTGAGCTATGGAGTAGTTTTCACCTGAGTCACAGCGTCGTGCGGCCCTCTCAGCTTTATCCTCACGCCCATGGTCAGTCTGAGCTCTTTAGGCTCCTACTGTCTCCAGTCTAGCTGTTCTCAGGGTCAATCCTCCTGGTGGTCCTCTTGCTTGCTCCTCTGCCCAAGGCTCCTTTAACAGTCTCAGGGCACTGCTTCCACAGTCATGCACTCCTCTGCACTGGGTCCAAAGTCTGTGCCTGTGTTCAAGGTCTGTGTTCAAAGTCAATGCCTTCTTTAGCCTCTTGGGGTCTTAAGTCTTGCTGCTCTCGGGAGCAGGCCCTGGTGGTCCCAGGTAGCGGCCAAGAACTTAATGAATGTCCCAGACTTGCTCTAACTCTTGTGAGCTGGCTTTGGCATTGTAGGTAGTATGCGTAGGGGGGTTGCTTAGCTTGTGTTTTAGTGAGAGCTATTTTACCCCCTTATAGCATGGAAATGCCCAGATCCCACATACCTTGAGTGCTGCGTCCTGTTGTGGGGTACCTTCATTCGTCTGGATTTGTTTTTATGTCCTCTTGAGGAGTCCTATCCATGTGGGTTAGGAGAGGTTAAGCAGCTGCTTTTTACTCTGCTGCCATCTTAACTCGGAACTCTGCAAACTGAGTTTGAGATGATGAAGGTGATATATTCAATACATGATATAGGACTGGAACTCAGCATTGAAAATCTAAAGCTGGATATATAAATCTAGGAGACATCTGCATAAAGGTGGTAGTTGAACCTATGAGAACTGATGAGACACAGAGACACAGAGAGAGAGAGAGAGAGAGAGAGAGAGAGAGAGAGAGAGAGAGAGAGAGAGAGAGAGAGAAACCTGAATGGGCCTTCTCCTGAACGAAGAAAGAAAAGGATGTTCCCAGCAAGATAAATAACATAAGCTGAGGCAAGTAGGTGAGATGAGCTTGACATATTCAGGAAAACAAGAGACAGGTGTTGTGAGAGTGAAAGATGAGAATTGGGAAGAAGTGAGAAATAAGATTATAGATGTAGTGCTTGAAATGATCATAAAGATAATTAGGTCTAGTTCTTCTCTAATGGTGGAGTGTAAGAATTAAATTTTAATGGTTTTACTATACTATATGAAGATTATAAATAATAATAGTGGTTGCCAATTCAAAGTAATATTACTCAAAGTCAAAATGACTTTAATAGCTTTTATTTACAAAAGAAGTGGAAAGGGTGAAAGCAGAGAAATACAAAAGATTAGAGAAAACATTAGCCTATCTAACTAAATAATGCTATAATGCTCCTGTGCTCAACTCAGCCAGGCCTTGTTGACCTTCAACTGGAATTAAACTCTCTCCAGAAGACAGGAAGAGAAAGTCAGCAATCCACTCACCCAAGTTCCCTCCAAGAGGCAGGTCAAGATGATAACTCAAACTGAAGGGGACTCCGAAGGCCAACTTTCTTCCCTGACCTGACCTTCTTCTTGAAGTTGACTTCCTTCTTTTTTTTTTTTTTAGAAAAAATTTTCCATGATTCCATGATTCATGTTCTTACTCTCCACCCCCCCCCCCATAGCTAACATGCATTTCCATTGATTTCTTCATGTGTCATCGATCAAGACCTATTTCCATATTATTGATGATTGCACTAGGGTGATCATTTAGAGCTTACTTCCCAAATCATGTCCACATCAACCCATGTGTTCAAATAGCTGTTTTTCTTCTGTGTTTCCACTCTTGTAGTTCTTCCTCTGAATGTGGATAGCGTTTTTTTCCCATAAATCCCTCAGAATTGCCCTGGGTCATTGCGTTGCTGCTAGTACAGAAGTCCATTACATTCAATTTTACCACAGTGTATCAGTCTCTGTGTACAATGTTCTCCTGGTTCTGCTCCTTTCACTCAGCATCAATTCCTGGAGTTCCTTCTTGAAGTCCAACTCCTTCTTCAACCTGACTTCTGTCTTGGAGTTAACTTTTTTTAGCCCCAGAAACTCAGGCCCTTTTAATCTGGCTTTTTGTCCCTTTCCCCTTTTCACAAGGGCCAATCACAGCTTCCAGATTTCCCAGCACTGCCCAGGGGGCAGTGTTTGTGGGAACCACTTCTCACCTTCTAGAGAGGTGAATACTCATCAAAAGAGTTCACAGATTCCTGGCTGACTGAAGTGTGAATTCTCCTTCCCTGCCTGAATGAGTTGAAAGGGTGAAGAGCTCCTTCACCTAGTGCTAAGTAGGATTTTGTTGATTCAATTCAAAAGTAGACAAAGGAGAATTAATCCAGTCTTCACAATCTAGTGAGGTACTAAGTAGGGGTATTTAAGTTATTGTTAAGCAAAGTGTTAACTCAAAATAGACAAAGGGAATAAAGGATTCCCTTTGACAAGTGTAAACTCAGAGAGAAAAAGAATTCCCTTTTACAGGATCTTGAGAAGTAAAGAGAGTTTAGACCCTAGTGGCACTTTTAGTTAAAAGATCTAGTGTCGGAGTTCCGGGTTAAGATGGCGGCAGAGTAAGAAGCAGCTCTTAACCTCTCCTGACCGAAACACACAAAACTCCTCAAAGAGACATAAAAACAAGTCCAGACGAACGGAGGAACCCCACAACAGGGCACAGCGTGGAAGGTACATGGAATCGAGGAATTTCCATGCTATAAAGGGGTGAAACAGCTCTCACCAAATCGCGGGCTGAGCAACCACCCCACCCCCACCCCCTCCACACACAACATCTATAGCGCCGAAGCCAGCTAAAAAGAAATAGAGCAAGTTTGGGGCACCCATCGAGTCTTGGCAGCTCCGGGGCCTGTTCCTGAGAGCAGCAAGATTTAGGACCCCAATAAGCCAAAAAACGCACGCGAAATCTGAGCGCGGGAGAAGAGAGTGGACGCAGGGCGCAGAGCGTGGGCTGAGAGCGCAGGCTCAGAGGACAGGCATGGGCAGAGGCGTGGGTGGAGGCAGACACAGCCAGGAACTAAAGCTCTGAAACCCTGAGTGGGGAACCAGCGTGGACGGGTATACGACTGTGGAAGCAGTGCCCTGAGACTTGTAAAGGAACCTCCCGCACAGGATCAAGCAAGGGGGTCCACCAGGGGGCTTGACCTTGGAAAAAACCAGAACTCAGACCTCAGGAGCCAATAGACCGCGGACAGACACTGAGCCGGAGGATAAACCTGAGAAGCTGCTGGGCTAACGATGGCTACCCAGTCTCAGGAAGCTCAGAAGAGAAAGAATAACAACAAGAAAAAGAAGTCTTTAACACTCGACAACTTTTACATAGAGAAAATCCAGACAACCAAGCAAACAGAGGGGGAGAACAAACAAGCATCCGGACCCTCCTCAAATAAGGAAAACTCCTCACAAGCTATGGAAGAGTACAAAACTGAGATTTTGAGGAAAATGGAAGAGATCTGGCAAGAAAATAACTGTTTAAAAGGTAAAATCTTGCAATTGGAAAGTGAGGCTCAGAAACCAAATGAACTGATAAGCAAATTGAACACCAGAAATGACCAGATTGAAAAGGAATACCAGAAGATTATGGCTGAAAACCAGAAGATTATGGCCGAAAACCAGAAGATTATAGCCGAAAATCAATCCCTAAAGGCTAGAATTGAGCAAGTAGAAGCTAATGATCTCTTAAGACAACAAGAACAAATAAAACAAAGTCAAAAGACTGAAAAAAATAGAAGGAAACATGAAATATCTCAATGAGAGAGTGACAGACCAAGAAAACCGATCTAGAAGAGACAATTTGAGAATAATTGGTCTTCCAGAAAAACCAGAAATTAATAGAAACCTGGACTCCATACTAACAGAAATAATTCAGCAAAATTGCCCTGAAGTCCTACAACAAGAGGGCAATATAGACATTGAAAGGATCCATAGAACACCTGCAGCATTCGATCAAGAAAAGAAAACACCCAGAAATATAATTGCAAAATTCAAGAGTTTCCAAGCAAAAGAAAAAATCTTACAAGAAGCCAGAAAGAAACAATTCAAATATCAAGGAGCACCAATCAGGATCACACAGGATCTGGCAGCCTCCACGCTAAAAGATCGCAAGGCTTGGAATATGACATTCAGAAAGTCAAGAGAACTAGGCCTACAACCACAGATCAACTACCCATCAAAATTGACTATATATTTCCAGGGGAAAGTATGGGCATTCAACAAAATTGAAGAATTCCAGATATTTGCACAGAAAAGACCAGGGCTAAATGGAAAGTTTGATATCCAACCACAAAAATCGAGAGAAACATGAAAAGGTAAATAAGATACAGAGGGGAAAGAAAGAAAACTTATAATTTTTAAATTTGCCTTTTTAAGGGCCTCAGTGAGATCTAATTATCTGTATTCCTATGTAGAGAAATGTTAATGTTATGTATAATTCTCTGTAGTGAACTCTATTCACTATTATAATATTCACTCTTATAGTAATAAGAAGAATAATTCACAGGGTGAGGGTGGAACACTAAATAATCTAAGATTGCATGAGGGATGGGAAAGAGGGGGTGAATAGCAGGGGACACCAAGAGAAACTTGAGTGAATAAGAAAATAGAATATTCTATTACACACAAAGAGGGCATGGGAGGGAGAGGGGACAAATACTATTATAAGAAGGAGAGGAAGAGAGCATAAAGAGGTAATAATCAAACCTTACTCTCAGTGTAATCAACCCAGAGAGGGAAGAGTAGCTATACTATCCATTGGGACATAAAACTCATATCTAACCCTTCTGAGAAAGTTAGAAGGGATAAACCAAGGGGAGCA
>NC_058133.1:278305652-278348241 GCF_016433145.1 Gracilinanus agilis | reverse complement strand
GGAAGGAAGGAAGGAAGGAAGGAAGGAAGGAAGGAAGGAAGGAAGGAAGGAAGGAAGGGAAGATAATTAGAAGGAAGGGAAAATAATTAGAAATTACTTCTATAAGGAAGTCATATTAGTTCTTTGTGATCACCACTTTTACTTATCCTTTATTAATATATTATTCTCAGATTTTATCAAGAACCAAATTCAAAAGCTCTTCCTTTTTTTGAAAATTGTGACAGCCTTTGTTTTTAAGACAACCAAGCATTTTCTTTGGGCATCCCTGGACCTGGAATGCTCTCCCACCACACCTTTGCCTCTTGACTTCCCTGGCTTTCTTCAAGTTCTAGCTAAATTCCTATTTGGTGTCTTCCTATCCTTCCTTATCCAATCTCTCTTAATTCTAGTGCATTTCCTCTGTTTCTTATTTGCAATTTATCCTGTATATAAATTGCTTGTACAGAGTTGCTGGCATGTTGTCTCCCTAACAGGACTGCAAGCTTCTTGGGAGCAAGGGCCCTCTTTTGCCTTTCCTTGTACCCCCAAAACTAAGCACAATATTATACACTTAATAAATGTTTATTGACTCTTTTACTTTATTCATTCTTCCTGAATTTTTAAAATGAGCTTTGTATGGAGCCTAGAATAATGCCATAAACACATAGGAAAACATTGCTTACTAATTTAGAGACAGCAAGTTACTACTTTAATTTTTTAATATAATAACATCAAACTCCACTGATAATTAGTAGGGTTTTTTTACCCTAGTTTTTATACTATTTTCTAACAAGTAGTGCCTTTCAAACTTAACAAGTGGTATCTATTCTAGACTATATCTGACAGATAGAATAACAAAAATTATAACTCACATTAGTGCCTGGAAGGTCAGTAATATTTATTAGATGATTTATTTTTCTTTCTGATAATAGCATTTTAAGATTCACAGAAGAGTTTCCTCGTAACAATTCTGCGAAGCATGTGGTGCAAGTATTATCCCCAATTTTTAGATGAGGATAATGAGACTCTAAGAAGTTATATGAATTTTGTAGAGTTAGGTAAAACTAGAATATTGAACTCAGCTCTTCTGACTCCCAATAGCAGCAAGCACGCTTTCAACCAAAGACTGCTCTTAGACTGTTGATCTTTGAGAATGGTCTACTTAATATGGACATTTTCATTTCCTCTCTTTAGATTAGGGAAGGGAGGGGCAATAACAGAATAGGAAATTTGGACCCCTTTTTTAGTTTCTCCTGAGTCAGGTCTTCTCAGAATGCTTCATTTTTGTTTGTTTGTTTACAATGAATTCCATGAGTACCAGATGCATCTATATTCAAATGCAAGTCCAAGAGCATCTTCAGAAGCCAAATGTAAATGATTTGTGGGTTATAGATACCTTTGTTCATCTCTACATAATTAAGAGTTCACTGTATTACAGCTTTCACCAGTGATTTTAAATTTGGAAAGTTTGATTCAGTAGTAGTGGAGTTACATCTGAGGTTTGGAAGGTTCAGAGATACTTTTTTTAAGCCAGACTTTAGTAAGTTAACATTTTTTTTAACATTTAACTTTAATTGGGGTGACTAATGTACTACAGGATAAGTTGGCTTAGCGATTATCCCATTGTTTTTTTCTAAATCCATTTTGGCAAATGATCCATAGATTCTGGCTGACAGAACTAGGATAAAACACTACTCTCCAAGAGTACCTTGGGGTCTATAATGTCCTTACAGGAAAGACAAGATCCCGGTTCCCAGTGTCTCATCCATAATGCATACTAAATAATCCACATAGTATCCCATTTATCCTCCTTATTAGGGCCTAGGGTTGAGTCAACTTACTGGGATTTGTAGCTTTGACTCCAGAAAGTCTACATTGTTTAGACCTCAGGCATTGTTTGTAGTTCAGAGATTGGCTCTCCATTCTAGCAAAAGATTTAAGCTATTTAGTAAAATGTGGACAGAGCATAAGACTGGCCATCTGGAGAACTAGATGCTATTTCTAACTAGAGCTGGATCTCACTAAGTCATTTAGAGGCAAATCATTTTACTTTTCAGTGCCTTAATATTTCACGTTGTAAAACTGTAGTAGCAACTCCTTTCCCTCTACATATATCTCAGGAATACCATAAAGGTGAATGAGAAAATATCCAAAAAGTATCTTGAAGAGAACTATGAAGACCTGAATTCTGACTCAGGCATCAGCATTAATCTTTACAGTTAGCTTTGCATCAATGAGCTTTAATTTTCTCCTCCCTAAAATAAGGGGGTAATGAATGAATGAATCAATGAATGAGGGCATGAAAGTAGTTGAACACTAAGGTTTTTGTTTTTTTCCAGCTCTATCTATGAATTCATATCTTGGTTGCCTTTTAACATTTCAGATCTAAAGTAGGGAATATGGTCAATTGGCAAGGTATCTTAATGGCCTAGTGGTTGGACAAATTCTACAGTTTCCAATAGCTTATAATAGAAAATTGAAAAGTACCAGAAAATCATCGTTAAAACTGCCTGTCTCCATGTACTCTGGAAAGACTTCAGGAGTTTGCTTGCCTTCTTCAAAATAAAAGAAGCCTCATTTGATCAATGGCCACACATGGGAAATAGATACAAATTCTCCTCAGACTCCTTGGATAGTCTGGGGCTGCTTTGGTTTTGCTTTCCTCATTCTTAATTAGTCATTTTACCCACCTTCGTAATGTCTCCACATTATTTCACAGTTATTTGAATGGAAAGATTGAATTTCATGTTTCAGAGTGTAACCATTTAAGGCCTCAGTATCATGGTTTGGCTTCAAAATATGTTCTTTGTCTTCTAACCTTCATTTCTGGCTGTGGCTTTCTAATGTATCTGTCTAAGCAGAGCTCTTTTCATTATGAATGTATAGGTTAGTGTATCCTTGCATTCATTTGTGTGCCATCTAAGGCTCTCTGTACAGTTTATGTCACAGTTACTGTGACTTATTACTTAAGCTATCTTTTTTAAATTTAATTTTTATTTTGGATATTTTCCCATAGTTACATGTTTCATGTTCTTTCCCTCTCCCCCCAATCCCTCCAACCCCCGCCCCATAGCCGATGCACAATTCCACTGGGTTTTACATGTATCATTGATCAAGACCTAATTCCATATTATTGAAAGTTGGACTAGAGTTATCATTTAGTGCCTATATCCCCAATAATATCCCCATCAGCCCATGTGTTCAAGCAGTTGTTTTTCTTCTGTGTTTCTCCTCCCACAGTTATTCCTCTGAATGTGGCTAGTTTTCTTTCTCATAAGTCCCTCAGCCTTGCTCTGGATCCTTGCATTGTACTTAAGCTATCTTAATACAAGTTGGGCCATAAAGTAGCAAAAAGAATTGAAGGAGAGAAGAGAGCTTGCATAGACCTACCAGAACTTATGCAGCCAAAGGAATGTTGCCTTTCAAAGCAGTCACCCAGGAAAGCCATCCTTTTTTTTTTCCTTTTAGCTACCAGGAAGCATAGGTGCCAATGGGATGAAGTACGGAGAAGTGGGTACAGTAGGTACAGTTTGGGATATTGAACTAGGAAGATCTAGATTCAGACTTTCCTCCCACATCTACTGCCAGTGTGACGATAGGCAGGGCAAGTCACTGAATTTTTCTCAACCTCAGTTTTATCATCTGTAAAATGGCAATTATAATACTTGCTATAACTATATATGACAAAGTTGTGAGTTTCACATAAGATAATATATGTAAATGTTTTGCCAACTTGAAAATACTATGTAAATTTCATCTCTGACTACAGATTTTAAGTATTTTTTAAAATATCCTTAAATTCCAAGAATGGTAGAGCCCTAACTTTGAATCAAACTGTGACCCTTGCTACCTATGTAACCATGAACAAGTAACTTCTACATGGGCCTCAGTTCCATGCTCTATAAACTGAGGGGATTAGATGAGATTATCTCTAATGTCCTTCCAGCTTTGAAATCCTGGATTCCTAGATCACCATTGCTCAAAACATTTTTTTATTCCTCTTTTGAAATTGCCTTTAAAATCTTTAGGATATTCTCCTACATGTCTTCACTGATAGCAAATTAAACAGGTTGCTTTATAACTGTACCATAAAGTTGTAGACTAAAATGTTATCCTTGTCATGGGAAAATCCTAAAATCCTAGTACTGGCTATGCCATTGCCCATTTGCTGGTTGTATAAAAATACAGCCTAAATGCAAGAAAACATACAGGAAAGAATCAATAGCATTTCTCATTTTTGTTGTAGCAATAATAGGTCATTGCCATTTTCTGGATGTTGTTGGCACATTTCCATTACATCACCACCATTAAGGGTATTTATTACTTTTAATATTCCATAAATTTACATAGTGGAAAAGTGAAATAAAAATATGCTGTGAGCATTTTAAAAATAATTTTCAATTTTAGTAGTGTAGATTGTTTTTAAGTGTTATAAAAACTATTATTTTACTGCCCCATAAAACATTGTAGCAGCAGATGCTTGTTACCCTGATTTTCTCAATCTGTTTATGAGGATGTTTTATCAAAATGGATATTTAAAATTTTATAAAGATCTAATCCTCTACTAAATTAGACTATAAATGATTAATTTGGAAAACTAATACATTTTATTATTTTTTCAAGTATGACTTTACATATATTATAATAAGCAGCTGTTAGGAAGAAAGATTTCTGAGTTTCAGAAACATTGCTTTCCAAGATTAGTGTCTCTGTGTTTATGTACATACTTCTTTGTACAGTCTCTCTATATCATTAACAGTGAGTTCTGGAAATGATACTCAATTTGGAATCAGAGAACTTGAGTTTAAACCCTATATCTGCTCATTATTTACTTGTGTGACTTTGTGCAAGTCATTCCTTTCTATGGGAAAAATGGGGGTGGGAGGAAATCAGACTAGATGTCATCTAAGGTACCTTCCAGCTAAAAATCTTTGAACCCAAGATAAATAATCTTTGCAGAGTTTTTATTTTACTTGATCTTTATAACTGCTCTCTCTTGGTTCTCCTCCTACCTATCTGACTACACTTTCTAAGTTTCCGTTACTAAATCTTCTTGACCTTACAGCAGTATGAGGGCGCATGGTGTGACTTGACCCACAGCTCTGTCTGAGGACCTCTTCTCTTTTTATTCTATATTCTCCAACTTGTGACCTCATCAACTCCCTTTGGTTGGATAATCATCTCTCTGAAAATAATTTCCCAGATTTATTGTTGCAGGCTCTAAGCTCTCTCTGGGCCTCTCCTCCCATATCACAAAAAACCTAGGAAATATTTAGAATCAGAACATGTCCAGAACAGACTCATCAAACGATACCACCATCCAGTTCTCAGCTTAAGCCTGTCCCAACTCTTCACTCTTCCCCACCTGACAAATCTAATCACTTTCCAAATTTTGTAATTTCTTTCTCTCCAGTGTCTTTCTCATATGTTCCTTTCTCTCCACTCACAGAACAACCACCCTAACTTGGGCCATATCACTCTGCGAACTCACTGAGTTTTCAAAAATTCCCAGATCTTTATCAGACTACTGTCTAATTTTGTATCTGCCATCTTTATACTTGTAAAATTGATATTTTGAGCAAAATACAATCCTAATTAAATTATATTTCATTAGATTCAACTCAGTTTCTTAGCTGGTTGAGAAACTGTTGAATCCTGTTTTTGTTAATTCAGTGTGTTAGTTATCCTATCTGATTAGTTACCTTCTTTTCAAGTCATGACTTGATGTTTTTCTTTAAAATCTTACTCTGTATTTCTCTCTCTCTCTCTCTCTCTCTCTCTCTCTCTCTCTCTCTCTCACACACACACACACACACACACACACACACACACACATTTCCTATTTTAAGACAGAGAGGGGCAGCGAGGTCATTCAGTGGATAGAGTGCCAGGCCTAGAAATGGGGAGATCCTTGGTTCAGATGTAGCCTCAAACACTCCCTAGCAGTGTGACCCTTGGCACCTTAACCACAATTGCTTAGCCTTATCACTCTTATGCCTTGGAATGTATATCCATTCCAAGACAAAAGGTAAGAGTTTTAAAAATAAAAAATGCTAAATGCATTCTGTCATTCCCAAGTCAAATAAAAATAATTTTCTTTGTTCTTTTGTATTACTTTAATTCCCCTGCTCCTATCAACATGACTAAATGAGTTAATTGCAAATGCATTTGTACAGAGACAATATGGCACAGGAGAAAAGAACCTTGGACTTGGTTTCAGGATATCTGGTTTAAAATCTTTGTTCTCCCTCAACTCTACCTACTGACTTCTCTGGCTTCCTTTGTTCTTGTTTAATTGTTTCAGATGTGTACGACTCTTTGTGATCTCATTTTTCTTGGAGTGGTTTACCATTTCCTTTTTCAACTCATTTTATAGATGATGAAATTGAGGCAAACAGGGATGAAGTGACTGGCCCAGGGTTATACAGCTAGTAAAAGCCTGAGGACAGATTTGAACACAGTAAGATGAGTCTTCCTGACTCCAGGCCCTGCACTCTTTCCACTGTACCACCCAGCCACCCCACTTGAAACTCCTTTGAGTCTCAACTAAAATCCCATCTTCTACAGAAAGCTTCTCCCTCTCTTCTTCATTCTAGTGCCTTCCCTCTGTTCATTTTTTACCATTTATCCTATGTGTAGCTAATTGATCTGGGTGTTTGTTCGTTATCTCCCCCCATCAAATTCTGAGTTCCTTGAGCACAAAAAAATCCCTTTCCTTGAATCCCTAAGGCTTAGCTCATTGCCTGGCACATAGTAGACTCTTCATAAAGGCTGATTGATTGATGGACTGACAGATACCTGGTGGCCTTTAAAAAGCTACATCATGTATGTAGGCCTCACTTTCTTCATCTAGAAAATGAGAGGGCGTGGTTAGACTTGATTATTTCTTTTTTTTTTTAATTAATTTTTTTATTTTTAGAAAAATTTTCCATGGTTACATAATTCATGTTTTTACTTTACCCTTCACGCCCTTAAACTCCCCCCGGTTATTTCTAAAGACTGTGACAACAGTAAACCCTATGGCCTCACATAGTTTTACGCGCGCGCACACACACACACACACACACACACACACACACACACACACACTGGTGCAAATGTTCTGAGGCTGTCCGTAGTATACAGTGAAGCATGACTTCAGCTGTTCACTAGCGGATTGGCATTTGATTTGCTCAGAACTCGTGGAATTGTAGCATAGGGTTGATGAGAGGATATCTGAATCCACAGGGTCTTAGTAAAGCTCTTAGTGGTTTAAGATTTGGTTCTATGAAAGTTTGCCTCAGCCTCAATGAATCACCATAGCAATTAGCGTCAACCCAGCTACTCTTCCCAAAAGTCTCTTGATTTTAACTCCCCAGCCCTGGAATTGTGACTTGCTGCCAGAAGAAAGTTGGCAGGATGTTACCCCTTGTGCTGCTGCCTCTTTAGGAGGTGATAGAGGGCAAAGAACACTGAACTTTAGAGTTCAGAGAGAGGCCTGTGTTCAAATACTGATTTTTCTCCTTTTCCAGGGTATTCCTTGGACGAGTCACTTAATTTCTTTAAGCCTCAGTTTTCTCACCTCTAAGATGGGGATAATTATACTTGTACTACCTCCTCGCCACAGGATTGTCAGAAGGAAGTGCTTATAAATCTTAGGTCAGGAAACCTGAGTTGTCTGTCTGTTGCATGTCTACTATCCTGGAGCCCCTGGGCTCTGCATAACAGTTTATCTAAGGAAGCTCTGTCTGAATTGCCACCACAAGTCCCATAGGCTAGATTGTTTATGCCCCACAGGGAGCTGGCTCTACTTTGAGATAGATGATTTGCTGCCCCATAGGAGCCTTTCCCACGCCCCCTCCCCATTGATTGAAACAGTTTTGCCCTTCTTAAGTTTCATCAGCACTTCCCTCTGGCCTGCCCTCTGGAGCTGGGCATATATAAGTATTCAGAGACTCAAGAAAAGAGACTTGGAAAAAAATTTTTAGAATCAGCAGTTATGAGTTCGAATCCCAATTCAGGACAAGTTACTCTGTGGATCTCTGATTTCATAGCCATATGACACAGGTGTATAAATTACCGCTAACAATTTTTCCCCCAGTTTTAAATCCTGGGTTCCTTCTTTTTCTCTTCCCTCCTCTGTTCTCTTTTCTCACTCTCTGATTTCTCTTCCGCTTTCCTTTCCTGTCTCTGACCCCCCTTTCTTCTCTTACTGCTTTCATTTCCCCCCACCCACCCACACACACACCAAGCACTGTACACAAATCCCAGCCAGTTCATTCAGGAAAGTCCTCCTTGCTGTGTAGTAGCTGAACAGGATAGATGGAGAGGGAGAGCCAAGTGGTGGGACCACCCACCTGCAAGCCATAGTGCTCCTTGCCTCCTAGAACAGATGCTCCTCATGGCTGCGGACTTCTTTGGACAGGTAGCCACTTCCCTATTTCTTTGGCCTTCCTTAAAGGCTGGGGCAGGTTATTAATTTTTTTAATTTAAAACCACTCGCACTCCAAACCATGAAGTCAGTTTTGGGAGAACAGAAACCTATCTTTTAACTTCATTTTTGACTCTTTCTTTAAATTTTCCTGGAGTTGAGTTCTATTTTCTGCCAGAAAGGCCTAAATACCTACTTCAAAGCAAACACTCTAACAAGAACTTGTAAAAAGGAAAGGGGGAAAAAAAAACTCCTGTGGCTTCTTGTACACCAACTACTGTAGCTTTCACAAAACAACATTTGTGAGTTGAGTGTAAATGAATCTGAAACCTACAAATTAGATTTCCTTTGAAATACACATGGGTTTAAAACCTTAACGGGAAAAGAACTTGGCAAATCAAGTCTGACGATATACAGTAAAACCTCACTAATTTGCACTAATGACTGAGCGACCCATTGAGAATTACTGAGTTTTTGTGACTGCTAGCATACTAACAAATAGCCTTCCTCCTCCTGCCCCCCCTCCCCCAAAGAGGCATGGGGCTGGGTTGGGGTTGGAAGGGTGGAGAGAAGAATCAAAGATCCAGCACCCCACAAGCATACTTTATGGTCCCTTGAAGAATGTACTTGAATGGTTACTGGAAAGTAACCCGATAGCTTAATAAGTGCCTTGCTATGGTACGTCTGCCCATTTGGGGAGGGGGGTGCCATGTCACACAAAGTGCTGAAGCCAACAGCTAATGTGCACTTAGGTAAGAGGCTTTCTTGGGAGTTTGGGGGTTTGTGGTTTTGCTGGGGTGTGAACCAATGAGATTGTACCGTGTGTCATGTCCGTTCATTGTTGTCCTGTGTGGTCAGGCCACGATTTGGGGTTGAAATTTGGGGGAGGGCCTCTTATCTCCACCATAAAAGTTTGAAAAGCTTTATTAAGGAGGATAGAGAGAAAAAAATCAAAACTGTAATCTCCATAATCTTTCCATGACCTAAACAAATTGATTTTAGAAGAATATTCCATTAATACCATCTTGAATGGAAAGCCAGGTATTTGGTACACATTTAACATGCCCTGGCTTCACAGAGTGGTTGTGAAGAAAGCCTGTTATAAATGTGAGCTGTTTCAGGGATCAGCTTCTGCAACTTCCTTTAGACGAACCATAAAAGTTCCCCTTCCAAAATTTGACAGGCAGGACTTCCCAGGGGAAAAAACTGGATTTGAACTCAGGGCTTCTGAGTTCAAGTTCAGGCATGGCTAATTACTCCCTTTGTGCCCTGGGATAAGTCACTGAACCTGTTTGGGTCTCAGGCTCCTCATCTGTAGAACCAAGGAGTAACACTAAATAACATCCCAGGTCCCTTCCAGCTCCAGATCTGTGGACCTATTTCATAAGATTTTGAATCCACTCCTTTCTCTTTACACCCATAACTAGGTTGATAAAGCAGTTGCAGCCCAAATCCTCGTCTTTCATCTCTATCATATTGTAGTCTGATTGCAGATCAAAGCATTCCATCTTCCCCTTTTTTCCTTTATGAGCTTTTTGTTGTATCGTGATATGTGTCTTCTGTCAGGGCATGAGGAGTATGGAAATATGTATTGCATGAAAGCACTCATATAACCTATATTGGACTATTTACCATCTGGGGAGTGCAGGGAGGCAGGGAGGAAGAAAATCTGGGTTGCACAATGTCAGAAAACAGTTCTCAAAAATTGTTTCTAGATGTAATTGAAAAAATAAAAGATGTTAAATTAAAAATTAAAAATCTGTTTCATAGACACCTGTTTGTGAGTGGGCCCCCCCGAGTGATCCATCTAAATGAGAAAGAGGAAACATTTAGCTTGCACTTGTCATTTTGACAAACTCATGGAAAGCAAAGTGACAAGCCCCCTCTCTCATTCATGCCACTTCATAAATTTATTCAAGTAACTCACTAATGCAGCTGCTAGTTTCTTCTGTGTATGTTCCAGAGGTTATTTATACTTTGAGAAGAAACTTCATCTAGTCAATGTGCTGTTTCCCTGACTTAAGAAGAGTCCATCATGGTGGTTTGTGTTTTATACTGCTTTAATTTACACTGCTCGGCCTGCCAGATGATGAGCTAATCTTTTCCCAATCCCATGAATAATTTAGAACTTCCAGCACAACCACTACCAAATACTCCAGCACACTAAATAGCTAGGACCAGAGCCATCCCTGGAGTAAGCAAATTAAGACAATCGTCCCAGGTGCTATATTGTAGGCATGGGAGAGAAATGTGTGATCTGACCATTTGGGGTTGAAAAATAAATACAGATGAAAACAAACAAACAAACAAACAAACAAAAAAGAGCTGGAAACAAAGGAGCCAGCAATGGCCTGGGCCCTATTAATTCTCCATATCACCAAAACAAGGTCCTCGTCTTTCCCTCTGCCCACCTCCTATCCTATTCAGATGTGGCTTTGCATGTTCTTGTCATGGCTTATTTCTCCCTTCAAGACAGCCTGAGTTCACCTAGATTAAAATGGTTGGGGTACGTAAGAGAAAGGATAAGGTGTGCTTTATCACAGGACCCAACATGGTATTTCTGTCTGCATGCACTGATTTTTATTTGTTGTTGTTTAGTCATTTTTTCAGTCGTGTCTGACTCTTCTTGACCCAGTTTGAGGTTTTCCTGATAAAAATTCTGGAGTGATTTGTCATTTCCTTCTTCAATTCATTTGACAAAAGAGGAAATTGAGGCAAATAGGGTTAAATGTCTGGTCCAGGGTTATACAACTAATAAGTGCCTGAGGCCAGATTCCAAGTCACAAAGATGAATCTTCCTGCCTCCATGCCTGGCACAATGTCCACTGCACCATCTAGCTGCCCCAGTTTTTATTTAGCTGTTTCCTATTATTGGTAACTAAGTAGCTAGTTGACAGAATGGATAAAACAACAGACTTGAAACCTGAAGACTTGAGCTCAGACAAGCTTCAGAAACTTACTAACTCTGTGACCCTGAGCAAGTCACTTAACTTCCCTCAGCCTCAGTTTCCTCATCTTAAAAAGGGAAAAATAGCATCTATTTCACATCTTATTAGAAGAAATTCAATAACTCACCAACTACTCTGGAAACCTTAAAACACTACAAATGCCAGCTATCATTATTGTTATCAGTAATTCAAATTCTTATTTTTTTTAAACCCTTACCTTCCGTCTTAGAATCAATACTGTGTATTGGTTCCAAGGCAGAAGAGTGGTAAGGGCTAGGCAATGGGGTCAAGTGACTTGCCCAGGGTCACACAACTAGGACGTATCTGAGGTCAGATTTGAACCCAGGACCTCCCATCTCTGGGACTGGCTCTCAGTCTACTGAGCCCCCCAGCTGCCCCCAAGATTCGTATTTTAAAATAAACAAACATTACATTGTCTATCTGGTCATACTATTTTGACTTATGAAAACAAAGAAAGAACTTGTTTCAGAAGAATGTACCCTAATAATCCTTCCGAGCCTAGCCTTTTAGAAAATGGGTCTCTCTCAAAATCCTGATTGTTTTCCTCCCCAACCATGTTCTCTGATGGGAGCAGTGGGGAGGCTGCAGATGCAGGGCTGGATGTGGATGGTATTTAAGGGGAAAAAGACCAGTTCTGGTCCTCCTGAAGAAAACATCAGCCCAAGAGGACTCCCCATTGGTAGGGAAACAAGTGTTTTGTTTTGTTTTGTTTTTTAACAAAAACTCAGGTCTTTGGGAGAGACAGAGGATATTTTTTTTCTCTGCTTTATAAGAAGCCCATCACAAAGTTGCTTACAAAGATATATCTACTAAGTTCCAGAGTGGGCGTGAGCTACATATGTAAGGGCAGCTGGCCAGGTGGTGCAGTAGACAAGAGTTGTGGCCAAGAAGACCTGAGTTCCAGTCTGACCTTTGCCCCTAACTAGCTATGTAATCCTAGACAAGTTACTTACTCTTTGTCTGCCTCCGTTTCCTCATCAGTCATATGGGGATAATAATAGCATCTACCTTCCAGGGTTATTGGGAGGATAAAATAAAATATTTGTAAAGAGCTCTAAAAACTTAAAAGGGCTAGGTAAATGCTAGTTCTCTTCATTATTATCAGCAATGAATAGATTTCCCTCAAAACGATATCTCTTTGAAGTACTGAAGTTAGAGCAGAACAGAATCTTTGAAACTGGTGCTGTCCTAGGAAAATCAAGGTGTGTGTTCACCTAATCTTAGCTGAACAAATAGGTGGAAGAGGACAATGACTGAATAAATGAGTGGAAAAGGAGAGTGGTGAGGATGATTGGGGGACCCCCCCAAAAGGAAAAAGGACCAGGCTCTAGACTAAGGCTCCAACTTTCCCTTCTAATTTTATAGCCCAAATAGAAGACTATAACTAGCTCCAGGGAAAGAAGAGAAATGATTGTTACTTCTCTCTGACCCCTCAGGCACATTGCCTTAAAAGTTATTGGCCAAAGTCCGAGGTGGGTGGCACCCACCCTACTGCTTCTTCTTCATAAGGGAGAAAGCAGAGGCTTTGGTACTCTCCCATCTGGAATGAGATGGCTTAAATTTGAATCCTAGCTCCAGCATTTACTACATGACTGACCTTGAGCAGGTCTCTTAATTTCTGTGAGCTTCAGTTTTCCCACTTGTAAAATAGAAATAATCATACCCTACAGATCTCTTGTGAGGAAGGTACTCTATAAACCAAAAAGTACTAAATAAATGAACTTGTTATCAATTCACCCCTTCATACTCCCTCTTCTCTCCCATCTGGTTTTCTTCCTTCTTTTCTCTCTCACCTCATTCCTCCCTTTTTCTTCTTCCGCTTTTCTTTCCTCTATATATTCCCAATCCTCTTTGAGTTCATTTTCCCATGATGCGATGCAAAGAACACTGAATTTAGAGTTCAAATCCCAACCCCAAACAAGTAAATCTCTGGGCTGCTGTTTTTTAATCTAAACAATGCAGACGTTGGACTGACTGATGTCTAAGTCTGCTTCCAGCTTTAAATACTGGCATCCTTTCCTTCCCTTCTTCATTCTCCTTTCTCATCCCTTTTATTTTTCTCCCTCTTTCGTTTCCTGTCTCTGAACCCCCTTTTGTTTCTTCTTTGTTCTTATTCTTTTATTTCCTACATTCCCACCAAATGCCCAGCCAACATTGAACACAGATCCTAGCCAAAGTTTGTTTAAAGCATCCTCTCCTCTAGAACTCAAATTGGTACATCTTTAAAAGCTTAGACTAGTAGAGGGTAAAAAAAAGATAGTCAGAAACTTTAGCCAGCATGATGATTGCTCAAAAAGTATTTTTATTATACTTTCTGGTTGGTTTTTATCATGTTTTGTTTTTAATTCAAATTTTTTCTAGTTTATCTTTTGAGGAGAGTTTCATAATAGCTTTTAAATAAATTTTGTTCTTGCAAGATAGGCTTGCCCTTTTTTCTAACAGACTGATAGCATATTATTCAGTCCATTCTTTGTGGAGACTTCTTAATTTATTTCAGTTCATAATAGTAATTTTTTAAATACTTCTTCAAAGAGAATCATTTGACCAACTTTGCCTTTTCCCTTCAAAGATTCTTTATGGAAATATTTTAACAAAATTTTTCTTTTTCACCTAGGGTTATGTGATTTCTTAATTTTTTTGAAATTTTTAGAATATTTTCCCATGGTTACATGATTCATTTTCTCTTTCCCCTTTTTCCTCCCCCCCCCCCCCCAGAGCTGACAGCTGACAAGCAATTCCACTGGGTTATACATGTGTTATCACTTGATACCTATTTCCATATTATTAGTTTTTGTAAGGGAGTAATATTTTAAAACTAAGACACCAAATCATATACCCATACCAATATAAACAATTAATCATATGCTTTTCTTCTGCATTTCTGCACCCTAGTTCTTTCTCTAGATGTGGATAGCATTCTTTCTCACAACTCCCTCAGGGTTGCCCAGGATCATTGCATTGCTGTTAGTAGCAAAGTCAATTACAGTTGATCATTCCATGATGTTTGAGTTTCTGTGTACAGTATTCTCCTGGATCTGCTCATTTCACTCTGCATCAGTTCATGAAGGTCTTTCCAGTTCCTATAGAAATCAAGCAGTTCTTCATTCCTTATAACACAGTAGTATTCCATCACTATCATATACCATAATTTGTTCAGCCATTCCCCAATTGAGTGATGCATCCTGATTTTCCAATTTTTTGCCACCACAAAGAGTACAGCTATAAATATTTTTGTACAACCCTTTTTTATTATCTGTTTGGGGTACAAACCTAGTAATGGTATTGCTGGATCAAAGGGCATGCATTCTTTTAAAGCCCTTTGGGCGTAATTCCAAATTGCCTTCTATAATGATTGGGTCAGTTCACAACTCCACCAACAATGCATTAGTGTCCCAATTTTGCCATATCTCCCCCAACATTTATTATTGTCTTTTATGATCATATTGGCCAATCTGCTAGGCGTGAGGTGGTACCTTAGAATTGTTCTGATATGCATTTCTCTAATCACTTTTTCATATGCTTATTGATAGTTTCGATTTCTTCATCTGAACACTGTCTATTTATTCATGTCTTTTGACCCAATTTGTCAATTGGGGAATGGCTTGGTTTCTCGTACATTTGACCTAGTTCCTTATACATTTGAGAAATTAGATCTTTGTCAGAGATTTTTGTTATAAAATTTTTTTCTCAGATTGTTGCTTCCCTTATAATTTTGGTTGCATTGGTTTTGTTTGTACAAAACCTTTTTAATTTCATATAATAAAAATTATTCATTTTACGGCCTCTAATGTGCTCTATCTCTTGCTTGGTCTTAAATTCTTTCCTTTTTCATGTACTCTACAAGTATATTATTCTATGTTCACCCAATTTACTTATAATTACCCTCTTTATGTTTGCCATTTATCCCTTTTAAATTTATCTTGGTATAGGGTGTGAGATGTTGATCTAAGTCTAATTTTTCCCATACTGTTTTCCAATTTTCCCAGCAGTTTTTGTCAAATAGTGGGTTCTTGTCCCAAACCTGGCATCTGTTGATTTGTGAAACACTAGCTTGCTGAGGTCATTTACCCTAAGTCTATTCCATTGATCCACCCTCCTGTCTCTTAGTCAATACCATATTGTTTTGAGCCATAACAACTCTTGAAAAACTGTCTCCCAAGTCATGGAATAATAGATTTAAAACTGTCAGAGCCCTCAGGATTTAAGAACCTTTGGGATTAATCTCATCCAACCCCTCATTTTGTAAGAGAAGAAACTGAGACCCTCAAAAGTATATGTCTAACAAGTAGCAGTACCATAATCTGACTCCATATCCATTGCTCTTTGTAGAGGAGATGCAATCTCACGCAATACAAAGATCTTTGGAGTATGAAAGTAAAATTTGAGGGGGGGGGCTGCTTTGTATTATCATTAGAATTCATGAATACATATACTATGGAGGAATGAGACAGAGACTTCTCTTTTTAAAATACTATATCATAATGGAAATGCTATGGCCTATGGGGGGATACTATATGAATCTTCAGAAAGTGACAACTGAAATATATATTTATTCAGAAAAAAAGGCAGTTAACTGTTGAATAATGCACATGTTGAAACGCATATGTCCTTTGCCTTCTGGTCCATATTTATTGGATTAAATAACATGCACTTATTCTTAAAATATTTACCCCAAAATGACTCTGCATTGTAAGAAGCCACTGTGGTCTTTCCTGTAAATAACAAACATACCAAAGACTTCATATTACATTCATCTAAATGAATATTTAACTGGATAAGTAGTATGTGTTATAAAAACAAAAGTCTTAAATTTATATTTATAAAAGCTTCATTATGTATTTGCCTTAGAAGCCTACTCAAATATATGAGTTTAAATAACAAAATGGATTATCCAGAGAAAAATATAAACTAGAAAAGATTGTGGTATCTTTTTAAATTTTATTCTGGATGAAAGCAATCTTATTTCTAAGTAAGAGATAGTGGTAAAGCAACATTGATTCTATTGAATGTATCCACTGGGGGTCTTTTGGTCAGGCAGTGTAGAGACTGAACTGATTTCAGTGAAGAAATAATGCCTCGCATTTACATAGATACTTTAAGGTTTGTGGAGTGCTTTACAGACATTATCTTATTGATAGTTGCGAAAAGGTAGTCATCAAAAAATCTTTAGTTCAGGGGGCCAGAATAC
This sequence comes from Gracilinanus agilis, assembly GCF_016433145.1. Taxonomy (NCBI): domain Eukaryota; kingdom Metazoa; phylum Chordata; class Mammalia; order Didelphimorphia; family Didelphidae; genus Gracilinanus; species Gracilinanus agilis. Next base: position 278,331,695 of record NC_058133.1, on the reverse strand, counting down.
AGTAATTTCGTTGACCGGAATGGTGAACATTAGGTTATATCTATGACTTATTTAAGAAATTAAAAATTTTGGAAAACAAATATGTGATGGTTTTCATGCTTTAAACAATTTGACATTAAAATTCCATAGAAGCAGAGTTAACCGTATTACAAAAGAGAAAAAAACCACCAAATTGATAAAATCAGAAGCAACATTTTTTATTGACTAAATAAATTGGACACATTAGAAAATATCATTATAAATAATTGCTAGAAACCACAAATCAACAAAAATTAAAATGAAGGAGAAATAATTCAGACAAAATAAGTTAAGAATATTATTTTGGAATACCACATACCAATAGATTAGAGATTTTAAGAGAAATAGACGGCTTTCTTCAAAAATATTAACAATCAGGGGCAGCTGGGTAGCTCAGTGGAGTGAGAGTCAGGCCTAGAGACAGGAGGTCCTAGGTTCAAACCCGACCTCAGCCACTTCCCAGCTGTGTGACCCTGGGCAAGTCACTTGACCCCCATTGCCCACCCTTACCACTCTTCCACCTATGAGACAATACACCGAAGTACAAGGGTTTAAAAAAAATGCTAATATTGCACAAAACAGGAAAAAAGGGATTAACAGAAAACAAAAACATCAAAATACTATTATTTCCAAGTGACAAATTAATGAAGAACTAGAAGAAGGTATATAACTTAAGGCTCTTGAAATTTAGCAACAAGCATCAATTTAGTAATTATAGCAAGAAAACATAAAAATAGAAATCTCATTTATAATAAACTAAAAACTATAAAATAAATACCAATGCAAATACAAAGGGATTTTACATAGCAATGAATAAAATCCTAATGTAATCTATAATATTGTATGCATCAGGATAACTAAAATAATTACAAGCAAGAAACCCCAGTGCTGGCAGGGTTGCAGAGAACTGGGTTCACTCATTCCAACAATAAAGCAATCAATAGGACCCAGTAAAAACTACAAAAATAATGATACTCTTTAATCCCATTATTCAGTTGTTGGAAATCTACCCTGAGAATATTATCAGAAGGGGTCAGCTAAAATTTATATTGCATGTTAAGGTTTGCAGAGCTCTTTCCATATGTTATTTCATTTGATTGTTACAACAGCCTTGAAAGGTATGGTCTATTATCATTCCCATATTACAGATAAGAAAACTGAGACCAAGAGAGCTTAATTGACTAGTCCAGGATCACACAACTATGTAAATATCTGAGGTAGGTTTTGAAATCATCTTCTTGATTCTAAGCCTAGCACTCTATCCCTAGCGCTACCTAAATTCCCCAACGTCACCTAAATATTGAACAATAAGGAATGGCTAAGTAATCATGGTGCATTACTTAAATAAAATGCTGTAATAATACAATTAAGATTGATCAATATGAGAAATATATTTTTAATTTAAAAAGACCTTTATTAAGTAATGCAAGGAGAAAGGAGAGCCATCATATAAAAGGAAAAGCAAATGAGAATGAATAATAAAGCAAAGAAACTTGATAAAGACTGAATGAAAAATGATAACATTTTTATGTATCAAAATTCATTTATTGAAGGCAGGAAGTTGTCTCAGTGGATTGAAAGCCAGGCCAGACTGGAGTTCCTGGGTTCAAATGTAGCCTCAGACACTTTCTAGCTGTGTGATTTGGGACAAGTCACTTAACCCCCAATGCCTAATCTTTACTGCTCTTTTGCCTTGGAATGAGTACACAATATTAATTCTAAAATGGAAAGTAAGGGATTTTAAAAAATTATTTTATTTAAATGTAAGTGGTTACAAGCAAAAAAAAAAAATAATGGCAATAGAAGCTCAGGATTTTATGTGGCAAATAAATTGTTTCTTACTTAAAACCATTCAACTTAAAGAAGAGCCTTGAGTTCTCAATAACAGTCAAATTTAAGCAAGAAGACTACAAATGAAGAATTAAACTGATTAGTTTTAGGCTCTGTAGCCCATAATAGCTTAATGTGATATGATAATTTAATTGCACAAAAAGCAGATGCACAGAGGGTGCCAAATATTTCTGATCAATTCTCTCACCTCTCCTTGCCTCTTCAAAGCTTTAAAAATATATTTTTAATGTTTCTTTTTTTAAATCTTGGGATTTGGGGGAGCCTTTGGAATAGTTAAAGTTACTGTAACTGGCCTGTGTTTCAGAGTAAAGAGAGTCATTGCTGAGATCCTTTTCTCAACTGGATTTCCACACAACCTCAGCTCCACTTTATAGCTCTCCAGAAAGTTTGTACAACTGTTCAGCTTTCCATCCCTCTGCCCACTCACTCACAAAGTTCCTCAAATGTCAAAGTCACAGATAGTTCTTAACATAAAAGCCTGAGATTATAAGGTAGAATTGAATGTTTTGAGTTTTTACTGACAAGTTCTCTTAAGCCCTTTTTTAACTACCGTATACTCAAGAGAATAATAACCGAATGGTGCCTTTTCTCAAAAGACATTTTTGGACATTTAAAAAAAAAAAAAAAGAGCAAATGCATTTAAGTGTGAAGAACTCTATAACATATGGCTAAAGGTTTTTTTCTTCCCAAACACATTTCTCTTGTAAAATCGAGCTGTGATATTTGGCATTCAGATAAGATACATGATATTGAATAACAAAATGTGAAAAATTATCTCTGCCCTATTACTTACCACATGAGCAATGTTCAAAAGCATGTAAAGTGCTAGAATATGCTGAATTTTAAAGGACTAAATTCCATTCTTTCCTTAGACCCCAACTAGGATTATTGGTTTTAATTTAAGATTAAATTAAAAACTTCCCTTCAAAAATGTATCTTTCATTGAGACCTTGCTATCTACCAACACTGAACATCAAATTAAGTATAAATTAATACAACTCCACTTTAACTTTTATTTTGCTTAAGGACTGGATGACTCACCTCAGAGCTCTCCTGAATCAATACCTTCCCCACGCCCCAAACAAAATCTTAATTTCCATTTAGTGAGAAGAAAACAGTGGTTTCCTTCAGAAATGACCAGGTCCTTCCCAAAGTCCCGATATAGTTGAAAGGTTGATTAAAAAATGGGATAAAGGGAAGGAGGAAGGGGTGATTCATGCAGAAAGTAAGATGAAGAAAATTGATAGTTTTAACAGGTAAGACGTCAATAAGCTTACTGGCCCATCCCAGTCATTTTTGTTCTCAGTTCTCCTTAAGATCCCACATAGCCTTGAATTACAAGGACTTGGAACTTTGGAATTCTATTCCTTTATTTTCAAAATAAAAGTTTATTCCTATGTCTTTTGGGTTTATATCACCTAATTTTCCTAACATATTTCCTTGCTCCCACCCCTTTTTAGAAGCAATCCTCTGTAATAAAGAGAAAGCAGAGAGAGACAAAGACAAAGACAGTGAGAGACAGAAACAGAAAGAGTGGAAGAGAAAGATAGAGACACAGAGAGGAAAAACAGCCCAGTGAAACTAGACAAAACAAAAAAAAATCTGATATTTGCAGATAATCGCTTTTTAATAATGACTGAGGTTAATAGTCTAAATTTAAAGTGAAAAATTCAGTGCATGGCACATGGTAAATACTTAATAAATGGTTATTGACTGACTGACAGAATCTGTTTTAAATTATCTGCTCCCTTTTATCTTGCTACACAATGGCAACTGATGACTTCTCTGGATGTAAGTTATTAGAAAGTTGTGGGTAAATCCCCCTTTTTTTGTTCATTGCCTTTTTTCTTCCTTTCTGATTGATCTTTAATAGGCATTTACTCCTCTGTGTAAGCTTTAAGTTATCTCTGCCCAGTTGCTACACTATCAGCAAAAGTCGAGAGTATGTAAATAAAGACTTGTGCCAATTCATAGGATATGGAGCTAGAAGGGTTCTTTAAAATCATCTGGTCCATCTCCTTCAGTTTATAGATGAGGATACTAAAGCCCAGATATGTTAAATAACCTGACCAAGGTTACTCAGTAACTACCAGAACTGGGATTTGGACCCATAATCCCTTAACATTTAATCAGTAGTTCTTTCCACTCTACCACAGATGTCTCTTTATATTTAAATAGGTATTTAAATGTTTAGATAAAATGAAGTCCCCATAAATATCTGGGTTTTTTTCCTTTAATTAAAACACTTCTAATGGTATGTTTTGAACCAAGAAAGAATTATTGTCAAAGTAATTGATTTGCTTTAGATGCTACTAGTATAAAGATTCCACTTTATGACTTGTTCTCTATTTTATATGTAAACTGTTATAACCAAAAGAGAACTAAGAGATCATCTAGGCTACATCCCTCATGAAGAAAACTGAAGTCCAAAAGGCAAAATGGCTTTCTCAATATCACACACTTCAGTACCAGGATTGGAAGCCTGATGTTAGGATTTTTCCCCCCTTAATTCATTGTGCTCTGATGTTTCAACAAGTCCAGTGGACCATCCTGCCACTGGAACAAGAAGTCTTGGCAAATATATTATTTCATACATTCTGAATAACTTCATTATTGGCCTTTACCTCTTACTTATGCAACTATAATAAATGAGGTATCAAAAAGCTATTCAAAGAAGAACTGATTTTTCACAAGGTGTGCCAGCTTCCAAAATCATTTTGGGGGGGGCTAAGTCTGGGTATGTGGATTTATAAGGGTCAAGTAGATGTTGAGTTCTTCTAAGTGCCTCTCTTTTGCTTTGCCTATTCCCATCATCTAACAGCAATACCTGCTGATGCTTACTGAACTTGATTCATTGGGGAATTAAATATAGGGTTTCCCTAAAAGGGCCATTCTCTGAAATCTTTTTCTGTCATACTCTTGCTTAAAACATGAGCTTGTTGACCTTATCTGAACATTATTACACTAACTGAGGTCCTCATCACTGTAGATGACATATTTGTGGTTTACCCTGTGTAAAATCTGTGGCAATGGGCACATTTAGTAGGTTGAAAATATTTGGGTTTGTTTGTTTATTTTGTTTTTTCATAATTAGTTCTAATATTTCTCAAGGAGATCAGAGAAAAAAGGGAAAGTACCTATATGTTCCTAAATATTTATAGCAGCTTTATTCTATTATTTTATTATATTCTTTACAGTGGAAAAGAACTGGACATTAAGGGGATATCCATCAATTAGGGGACAGTTAAACAAATTGTTGTATATGATTGTGATGGAATACTATTGTACCATAAGAAACTATGGGCAGATTATTTTTTTTTAAAAACTTGGAAAGGGGCAGCTAGATAGAGAGCCAGGCCTGGAGATGGGGTATGAGTTGGCCTAGCTGTGTGACCCTGGGCAAGTCAGTTAACCAGTTGCCTAGCACTTAACACTCTTCTGCTTTGGAACCAATACATAGTATTAATTCTAAGATGGAAGGTAGAACCAAATCACGAGGAGTAGAATCAAGAGAAAATTATGTATAGCTACAGATTTAATATTTGAAGAATAACTTGTGAATGTTCACCTCCAAAGAACAAACTGAGGAATAGAAATACAAAAGACATAATCTATATATTTGACTGGACAATGCTTTCTATGATGTGGAGAGGGGAGGAAAGGACTGAAGGAAAAAAATATTTTAAGCAATTCCAAAATTCACAAAGCAGTAGAAAGATCCTACATTGAAGTTCCTGCCTTGCTACTTACTCATGGCAGGACTTCAGGTGGACTCTTCTCTGGGACTTTTTAAAAAATCTGTAAAATGAGTGATGATAGGATCAGAGTTGGACAGGAGCTTAAAGAGCATCTAGACAACTCTTCATTTTACAAATGTAGAAGATGAGGCTCAGAGAGAGAAAGTAACCCACCCAACAATGCCTAGTAGGAAGTAGCAGAGCCTGAGTTTACACCTCAAATCCTTTGACTCCAAATCCAATACTTGTGTTATCTTCCCTTTTCTGTACCTAGTATCATGTGGTCCTGTGCTTCACCTTTTGCCCACCCTTTCTGGATGTGGAATCCAATTCCTAAATAAAAGTACAATTCCTTGGTGGAATATCTATGGCAGCTGGTTGAACATATGCGCACTATATGCGCATATATTTTTATATATTTACATAGACAGGTGGAATCCCTTTCTCCTTGAGTGCATTGGGGGCACAATATCCCTGCAATATGAAAAATCTGTGTGAAATTTTTTGGCCCTCTCTTCATGCAGGGGAGTCTGGTATTTTTCTTTTCTGGTTTACAGTACCTTTTTTTTTTGTAAAATCTGGGTTAAATATGCATTTATGAGTTTCAAAAACTCTTTGTCTGCTGGCCCTCACGTGTCATCTGCAGCTTCCACAAAATTACCCCCCAAATCCCATTTAATTTCTTATATCGTCCTGTAATATATCAAAATCACAATCAGTAAAGTCATGATGTAGAAGGGATACCTGTATATCTCCCAGTTAGTAAATGGAGAATTTATTCCTCACATACCTTTTCTCTGCCTTGTAACTAACAATTAAAAAATATCGATGTTCGGAGTGTATGTATATTACTGAAATGAGTTCAAATTCTGTGGCATATATTTTCACTTGAAGAATTAGGCTACTTTAAGTGCTACACACCATATACACACGACTTAGGCTATATTCACATTTGTGTATATAGTACCAGAAGTAGTTTTCAAATGGAATATTTATAAATTTCATTCTATAAAATGTTTTTTTTTAAGTTTTTCACACTGTAAATTCCCCTCAATAATGAAAATACAGGTCAGCACCCAGACACTTGTGTGTGTGTGTGTGTGTGTGTGTGTGTTTGTGTGTACACAGTTTGTGGGGATTGGGTACAGACCCATGCCTTTATTGGTGAGGGGAAATCACAGTGTGAAAAAACTCCTCTGTAATTTACCGTCTTAGAATATAATCTGGAAGCACTAAAAAGTTAAATGTCTTGCCTCTCGTCAGACAACTAGAATGTGTCGAGCCCAGCGTCCATTACATCACACTCCCTCTTAAAAATAATACTGTAATGGTACTAGGTGATATTTATATGTGCTTTAAGGTTTACAAAATGTTGTACAAATATTTCTTCATTCTATCTTTACTACAACCCCACGAAGTAGTTGCTATTATTATCCCCATTTTATAGAAACTGACTCAGAGAAAACAAGTAACTTGGCAACGTCACATATTTAATATCTTGAAATTACATGAAGCCAGGTCTTCATGCCATATGCACCATTCTGTAGCTCTCTACAGACCTCAAATGTAATGTCCTCAAGGGCAAGGAACACTTCTGTAACTATATCCCCAGTGCCTAGCACGGTATCTGACATATAGAGGACACTTAGTAAGCGTTTGTTGACCAAATGATTGATTACCTCCACAAGATCCCTAGGTCCCTGGCAACTCAGGCATTTTCTGATTCTATGATCCAGGATGCTTCACATGCTTCGAATGGGATATAAGCCAGAACCTTAGAATTTTATTTTATTTTATTTTATTTTATTTTAAACCCTTAACTTCTATGTATTGGCTCATAGGTGGAAGAGTGGTAAGGGTGGGCAATGGGGGTCAAGTGACTTGCCCAGGGTCACACAGCTGGGAAGTGTCTGAGGCCGGATTTGAACCTAGGACCTCCCATCTCCAGGCCTGCCTCTCAATCCTCTGAGCTACCCAGCTGCCCCAGAGCCTTAGAATTTTAGAGTGAGAAGAAACCCTAGAGATGATCTAATTCAACCTAGTTTTTGAAGATGAGGAAAACCAAAGTACATAGAAGTGAGGCAACTTCTCTGATGTCTCCCAGCTAATAACTGGAAAATGTATTCCTCACATCCCTTTACTGTACATAGAACAGTTAAAGAGTACAGGTGTTTGTTTAGAGAGGATATTTGTTACTGAAATGATTTCAAATTCTATGGTGTGTATTTTCATTCAAAAGCTTCAACTATTTTGGGTGCTATGCTAGTCAGGGCCTTGTCATTGGTTTGTATCCTCTTAAAGAAATCCCATTTTATTGCTTGATGTCTCTGCCTCTGTTTGAAAGAGAAGAGAAATAGTATTTCTCAAGATCTCGTATTACCTCCATGGGAGCTACAGCAAATCAGTTCTTAATGTTATTTTTGAGAAGTTCTTCCTTACTGTGCCACTGTGAAGTCATGAACTAGTCTGACATCAAGGCTTATTGCCGGGAGAATGCTTGTGATAGAATGAACAATGTCTGCATTGTAGGCATGAAGAGGAGAAAGAGGGGGTAAGTTATAAAGCAGAACATTTCTATTTACACAGCCATGTTTTAATAACCAGCAAAATTTTGGAAGAGGGCTGGAAAAATAGTTAAAAGATAAATGGACTTATGTTTCAATGTTATGATTTTTCACCAAGCACAAAAGTCCATTTTTACATTTTTTTTAAAATCCTTGAAATTCAGTCAGGACCCTGGAAGGGTTGTTGGCATTCCTTGATCAACACATTTGTCAAGCTATTTTCATTTTTCTCAGGGTCCTTCTATGGTTCTATTAAGTACTAACCTCATTAGCAATACATTTGAGTGGTCTAGTGAGATAGCTTTACTACACAAGAGTTCTGTATTTCAAGAGCCAGAGTATAACACTCCCAAGACAGAGAAAAGAAAAGAAAGAAAAGAAGAACTCTTATCTAGAAAAACAAGAGGGAAAAGAAAGGACAGAAAGGAGGATGGGAGGGAGGGAGAGAAGGCAATCAGGCAGGAAGAAAGAAAGGAAAGGAGGGAGGAAGGAAGATTTTACTTTGTGAGGGTAAAGTATAAAATTATTCATCTTAATATTGGAGCTTTTTATTTAAAAGTTTGCTGTGGCTTAAAGAATTGTCATATTTGTAGATTGCAAAATAAAAATTACAAGTATAGCCTGAAAAAAATTTGCTAAAACAAGTCCTATACTACCCTATGCCTACACCTCCTTACCTGGCTTTGGACTGACCCATAAGGTATTTCTGTCACAAATATCTTTTACTAAGAGACACAGCACCACCCTCTTCTGGAGTAAGACAAATAAAACATTCTAATTCAGGCCTGGTTACCTTGAGAACAGACTAACAGTTGTGTTGAATTGTATGGAATATTTTTGCCTCAAGTTCACTTTTGGGGCTACATCAGATTAAAGTGAGAGCCATCCAGACTTTGAAATGCCCATACCCTAATTAACCCCAGCAAGATTCCAGAAGTATTAAAAGCTGGCAAATTTAAATCATTTCAGACTCAAAACTTTTTTTTCCCCTTCCGGGGGCTTTATGTCATTACATAAGCTCATACTAAAGAAAAATGGGTTCTGAGTGACTTAGCTTCTTTTTGACTCTTAATTTATGCAAACAAATGCATTACAATAATGGCATTTCAAGATACTGACCCATAGATGGGAAATTTTATTGATCTAGTTATAAAGAATTAAATGCAAGAAAAAATCCTATAAAATAAATGTGGGTAATGAGAAGAGCATAATAGGCCTAGAGACCCAAGTTAAAGTCCTAGAACTACTACATGCTAGCTAGGTAGACCTGGACAAATCACTTAACCTTCTTATGCCAAATGAATGGGTTTGACTAGGTAAGCCCCAAAGTCCCTTTCAGGTCTGACATTCTATGATTCTTTGGTCCTTGGCCTTTCAATGATCACACTCTAAAAGGAAATTAATATTTCAGTTAGGAACAATTTTATATTATAATGGGGAGGGCATAGCTTGTGATTCAATGTCTTATACTTCTTTTGTTCTTTTACTATCAAATAGTAGCTGCTGTTACCTCTTCTCACTTCAGACTCCTCAGGCCTTTAAATACAAATCATCTAAATTTGTTATAACAAACATAACAATAATAATAATTTATATAATGTTTTAATATTTTCAAAGAGCTTTATGTTCATTATCTCATTTTATTTTCACAGCCACCCTATGAGGGAGGTGCTTCTATTTTCACCATTTGATAAGGACTCAAAGAGATTAAAAGACTTACCCAGAGGTGACCCAGCTTAGAAATGCCAGTCAGGATTTGAACCCAGGTCCTCCAGACTTCCAAGGCTAGTACTCTTTTCATTATGCCATGCTGACTGATCAATCAACAAACATTTACTAAACTCCTATTTTGTGCAAAGCACTGTGCCAAGTTCTGGGAATACAAAAAGATGCAAAAGAATGGTCCTAGCCTTCAAGGAACTTACAGTGCAGTAGGAGAAACAATATATAAACATATATCTACAAATAAGCTAGATAACAGGATAACTAGGAAATAATTAACAGAGAGAAGTCACTAGGGTTAAGAGAAATTGGAAAGGCTTCCTATAGAAGATGGGGTTTAGTTAGAACTTAAAAGAAGCCAGAAACATCAGGTGGTATTAAGCAGAGAGAACATTCCAGGTGTGTTAGAGTGCCAGAAAAGATACCCAGAGCCAAGAAGAGATGGAATGTTTTGTTCATAGAATAGCCAGAAGCCCTGTGTCACTAGACTGAGGAGTGGTGGAGAGTAAGCTGTAAGAAGACTGGACATGTAGGACGGGGCTGTGTTTGGGGGGCTTTAAATGCCCAGCAGAGGAGTTTGTATTTGATCCTAGAGCCAATAAGGAGTCACTGGAGTTTATTGAGTAGGGGAATGATATGGTCAGATGTGTGCTTTCCAGAAATCATGCTGGTGCTGAAGAGAGGATGTATTGGAGTGTAGAGAGAATCGAGGCAGGCAGACCTACTCATAGGCTATTGCAGTCATCTAGGTGGAAGATGATGAAGATCTATGCCAAAGTAGCGGCATTATCAGAGGAAAAAGGGGATATTTTCAAGAGAAGTTGCAAAGGCAAAATTGATAGGCCTTATTGCATTAAAGATTGAAAATGGGGAGAAGGGACAATGTCAGAGACAGTAAGGAGTCCAGGATGACTTCTAGGTTGTAGGCCTGAGAGACTAGTTCAGTGGTTCCCAAACCCCCTTTCCAGAAAAAATATTACTTAGCCCCCTGGAAATTATTTTTTTAAATTTTAATAGCAATTAATAGGAAAGATAAATGCACCTGTGGCCATCACCACTCTTCTGGATCACTGCAGCACCCACCAGGGTGTGGTAGCGCCCACTTTGGGAGTCACTGGACTAGAAGAATGATGATGCCCTCTAGGGTAATAGGGATAGCAAGGAAGGGGAGGGTTTAAGAAGAAAGATAGTGAATACCATCTTGGACATTTTGAGTTTAAGATGTCTATTAGACATTCAGTAGATATGAGATTAGAGGTCCACAGAGAAACTGGGCAGAAAAGGTAGTTCTGAGAATCATCAGCATCAAGATGGTAATCAAATACATGGAAAGTGATGAGATCACCAACTGAAGCAGTAAAGAGGGAGAGAAGAGGGGGCCCAGGAAAGAACATCTACAATTAGAGGGCATGATCTGGAAGAGAGTCCAGCAAAGGAGAGAGAAAGAGTGGTCAAATAGGAAGAAGGAGAACCAGGAGGCCACAGAAAGGTCAAAGAGAATGAGGATTGAGGAAAGGCTATAGGATAGTTTCAGTGGAATGATAAAATCTGAAGCTGTTTTGGAGGAGGTCAAGAAGAGCTTGTGAGGAGAGAAAGTGGAAGCAACCTTTTCAAGGTTAGCTACAAAGGGCAAAAGAGACATAGAACTATAGTTATTGGAGATAGAAGGATGAAGTGAGCCTTTTCTCATGATAAAGGATACATGGATATGTTTGTAGGCAGTAGAGAATGAGCCAGTAGACAGGGAGAGATTGAAAATAAGTGAAAGAGTAAGGATGACAGAGGGGACAGTCGGCTGGAGGAAATGGGATGGAATGGGATCACTTAAGCAGGCAGAGGGATTAGCCTTGGAAAGGAATAAGACTATCTCCTCATGTGAGATAGGGATGAAGGAGATAGAGGTGGAAGGCAACTGAGTAATCTGTAATGGGGCAAAGAGGAGAAGGGAGAGTTCACAGCATATGATCTCAAATTTTTCTATAAAATGTGAGGCATGATTCTCAGTAGAGATGTGGTGGGATGAGGAACCATGGGATGTTTGAGGAAGAATGAAAAGGTTTGAAAGAGCTTCTATGGAGAGTGGGATAGTGATTTGATAAGGCAGGTAAGGCAGTAGTGTGTTCCCAGTTGAAATTGTGGGTTTGTTTTTTTTTTGTAGTAGACCCAATCAGTATGGTTGTTTGATTTTCTCTTACATTTGTTTAGCAGTGTGAGGGTAGGAGCAAAGGTAGATGGTAAGAGTGAGCCAAAGCTGAGGTTTGGCAGGGCTTAATCGATGGAATGATAAGAGGAGTAGGGATTCAGAGAAGGACCGTGTAGACTTGAATCAGTTCACTGACAGATCAAACTAGGTAAAAGAAGTGTGGCTGGTACAAGAACGATGGCCTGCGAGGCCAAGAGTTTAGAGATTATAACGTGAACAAAGGGTAAGGTTTGTAAGGGGAGGTAAAGGGATGGGTGAAAAGCCAATAAGATCATAATTACATGAGGGAATTGCAGAATTCTTTTTTTTTTAAACCCTTACCTTCCATCTTGGAGTCAATACTGTATATTGGCTCTAAGGCAGAAGAGTGGTAAGGGCTAGGCAATGGGGGTCAAGTGAATTGCAGAATTCTTGAATGTGGAGATGGCACATTTGTGGGTAGTGATCAAATCAGGAGGTGGAAGAGATCATGGGAAGTGAATAGGTTGTGGAAGTGAATGGTTAAGGTATTTGAGGAAGGGTTAGTATTCATGTTGAAGTCCCCTAATATGAGGCCAGGAATTGGGGAGGACAGAAAAACTGTGAGTCATATACTGAACTTACTGAGGAAGGAAGGGGAATGACCTAGAGATCTGTAGCCAGTAGCTACCAGGATTTTGATTGGGTGGTATATATGAATAGTGTGAACCCCAAAGGAGAGGTTACTGAATGATGGAATTAGAGGGAGAACCTGAAAGCAACAATGGAGACTTAGGAATATTCGAATTATCTGCCTCAACCAGTGAGCTGTGGGGAATAAACAAGTGTATAGGCAGTATTTGAAAGAGCAACCAGGGCGCCTGTGTCGTCAGGGAGGAACCAGGTTTCAGTAATAACTAGGAGATAGGAGGAGTAAGAGAGGAAAAGATTTAGAATGAAGCAAAATTTGTTACTAAATAACAGGTATTCCAGAGGGCAGAGCGAAAGAAATATTAGTTTGAAACGTTGGTGTGGGAAGGTTGAGAGGAATGAGAATGAAGAACTGGGATGTGGGGGTGAAGAATGGGGTTTAGATGATCCCCAGGGATAAAGAATCAATGGGATGTAAAGGATATGAGCAGGTATGAAAATGTTCATCATAGAGGCAAGGGTGCCACTCCATTTCCTAGAGGAGACTGGAGATCAGGCTGGAGGCAGGTAACCTTCAGTATGAGATAGGAGGCACAACTCTTTCCTCCTCCAGTCCCTCCCAAGCATGGCGCTTATCAGTTACCCAGTGAAACCAAATGACACCCAACCAGAACTGAGAGCTAGGAGGAGATACGGTCCATGTGTGAGGTCACAGGGAGCTACGCATTAGGGCTCAGAGGCACAGAGAGGCTGAGGCTTTGTTTCATTCCTAGGCCCTGTAGGGTATGGTTTTGATTTATGGCAATGTATTCATTCATTTGAACAAAATCTCCTTTTAATCATCTGATATTTTTGTTTGTGCAGATAGTTGTTCTACAGCAAGGACTATAAGTTGATGGGATAAATTAAAGAGAATATTTGGTCCAATTAAGCAAAAAGACAATTCTGAGAAGTAGCATGGTATATAATAATGAAGGCATTTTGGTCTTAAGAAACTAGAGACTTGGGCTCAAATCCTACCTGAAGCTTATTCGCTCTATAACCTTGGGAAATTTCTCACCTCTTCATGTTTCCGTTTCCTCATCTGTAAAATAAGGATTTTAATGTATGTATTATGGGGCAGCCAGGTGGCTCAGGGGATTCAGAGCCAGAGCTAGAGATGGGAGGTCCCAGGTTCAGATCTGTCCTCAGACGCTTTCTAACTTTGTCATCCTTTTCAAGTCATTTAGACTTCATTTCCTAGCTCTTACTGCCCTTCTGTCTTGGAACCAATACACAATATTGATTCTTAGACTGAAGGTAATGGTATGTATATATATATATTATATATTTATATATGTTATACATATAAATATATATATATATATTTCCTAGTTTGTAGGGGAAACACTTTGTAAACATTGAAGTACTATAGAAATGTGAACAACTGGAAAAAAAAGTTTAAAAAATCAATATTTGGGCAGCTGGGTAGCTCAGTGGAGTGAGAGTCAGGCCTAGAGACAGGAGGTCCTAGGTTCAAACCCGGCCTCAGCCACTTCCCAGCTGTGTGACCCTGGGCAAGTCACTTGACCCCCATTGCCCACCCTTACCAATCTTTCACCTATGAGACAATACACCGAAGTACAAGGGTTTAAAAAAAAAAAGATCAATATTTACAAGCCACATCATTGCTACACTATATGGTACTAATAGTAATGTGTAATAACACATTTAATCAGTGTTCCCTGCTGGACTGTTTCTTTATCTGGATCCTCATAGGCTAAATTTTTTTCAACAGTGAGATAATTAAAAGGCAACATACATAGCATGGTGGAAGAAGGGCCGTCTTTGGAGTCAGAGGATCTGGGTTCAAGATTTGGCTTTACCAAATTACTACTAGAACCAGCTTATTCAATTTCCTTCTCTGTAAAATCCAAGGGAGGACTAGATGACCTATAAGGTACTTTCCAGCATGATTTCTGCATTGTAAATAGCAATCTCTTTGGTTGGCGATTCCTATATTGTGCATTTTTAATATGAACATTTAAAAAGTTTTCAAAGAATCATAAATAATGCAGATGGAATAGCAATTGCAAAAAATATAAAGAAATGAAATAATTTACAAAATTGCCTTCTGGTAAAGTTTAGCTTTTTAATAAGATCTGTTCCAACTCTTTCTTCTATGATATCCAAGATCCCTTACAGTTCTAGTATTTTTTATTTGGTTTAACCTCTCAGTAACATTGTGTTGTGATAGGGAGCTACCAGTGAAGAAACTTCCTCAACCAGTGCTGATCAACTAAGAATTTCTTGGATTAGAGATTAAATAACTTGGCCAAAGTCCTACAGTCATCATGTGTAAAGGCAAGATTAGAACCCAGATCTTCCTGATTCTTCTCTGAGGGTAGCTCTTTTACTCCATGACATCTTCCAAATACAATATATTTCCAATTAAATATGAAGTAATTTTAGGGATGGATCAAAACACTAAGGAGGGAGAGGAGGCAGAGAGGCCAGAAAGGGTCTCATGTAGGAGGAAATGGCTTCAACTGAGCCCTAAGGAAGCTAGGAATTCCAAGAAGCAGAAGTAAGGAAAAAGAATATTTCAGGCATGAGAGGCAACTTATACAAAGGCCCATAGGCAGGAGATGGAATGTCATGTATACATGAGCAAGTAGACTGATAAAATCAGGAAGAATAAGACTGGAACCAACTCCAAAGGGCTTTAAGTGTTAGGGCAGTTTGCATTTTATCCTAAAAGGTACTAGGGGGTCACTGAAACTTCTTTAGCAGCTTGGGACAGCCAGGTGATTCATTGTATAGAGTACCAGACCTGGAGATGGAAGATCTTGGATTCAAATCTTGTCTCGAACACTTCCTAGCTCTGTAACCCTGGGCAAATCACCAAACCCCAGTTGCCTAAGCATTACTGCTCCTCTGCCTTGGAACTGATATTTAGTATCAATTCAAAGACGGAAGGTAAGAATTTTTTTTTAAATAAAAGCATTCTTGGGCAAGGTTAGAGACAGTGAGGATGGCCATTTACAGTATCAGTTTAGGAGCTATTATTTCTTCTCCATACCATCCCACTTCTTTTATGAGATAATAGTTAAAATGCACCTAATTCTCACTGGGTCTCAGTCTCTTCATCTATGAAATTAAGGAGTAGACTAGAAGATCTCTAAAAGCCCTTCCAGCTCTAAATCCTAAAATCCTATGAAAATAAGAATATAAAAATCATTGTACAGGGTCGTTGTGAGGGAAACACTTCGTCAGTTCCAAGGACTCTAGGAAGAGGGATTCTTCTTGTCCTGGTGTAGACTGTGATCTCCCAGAGGGCCAGTACCGGTTTATTTTCCTTGATTCTCTTCCCAACACCTAAAACAGTACCCTGAACATAGAAATGCTTAATCAATGCTTGTTGAAATGAATTATGAGGCCTGGTGACCTGTTTGTTATTGGCTTTGTGATATGGATGCTGAGTGACTTGAAATATATTTCTTTTCCCCTTACAAGAATGCCTCTAATGCTATTCACATGAATGCTGACATTCCCATGACTTATTTATTGCAGATTTTATTATCCTTTATGAGAGCTCCATGTTGAACTGTTAAATCAACAGCATCATCACCTTAGCTTTCAATTAGCATAGCACATCGTTAGGGAAAACATAGCTGTGTTTGGAATGGCCTTTGTCAGAGGTTCCGGCATGCTTCCAAGGCTATACATTTGCACCCCTATGTTACCAAACTTAATTTATAAGGAGTTTGTTTAATTTACAAGAAGTGCCTGGGTTGCTTCCTGTTGTTCATTAGCTCCCCCCAAAGCTCCGGGATTTGGGAATAGCCAGGGCTGTTGCCATTCAAAGCCATGAAATACAGTGTAACTGAAATGATCTAGGACAAGAGGGCAAATGTTAGAGAATTGGAAAAATAGAAAAACAGCGCCGTATGAAATGTCAAACCACATTTTAGGGCCTTCTACTATATTTCCATAAATTCATGAGGGAATTATGTTGCAAATTCTTGAAACTGTTTATTTTCATTTTTGGCCTGATTTTCTAGCATTGAAGAAACCATGTCTAATGATCTTGAGCATTCTTAAAGAAAAAAAAATTATATTTTACATAATGGCTTGCATGTGTGAGTTCCCTCTGGCAGAAGGACTATAATTAGTCTGTCGTCTCCAGGAGAAGAGACTATCTGTCTTAAAGATACAACAGCCACTTTGGGCTGCTAGAGCTGAAAGCAGAACGTTGTGATTTTAGATTGAGCCAAAAGATAAACATCATCCCCTTTCACTGATTCATCTCTCTGCCTTTCCTGCTTCATCGGTTAAAGCCAGAGCAGCAGAAGACAGCCGAGTACAAACAGTTTTCTTCCTCATTCAGCAAACCATGGAGAAAGATCTTGGCTTCTTGACATTAATAACTTTGCTTTGACTTGACTTAGAATTGTTTGGGCTCCTTTTCAAAAATGAAAAAGGTACAATAAAAGGGGTCTGAACTTCCTGTTTTACTCATAAAGTAGCAGATTCAGCTATGGCCTACTTTCCTCTGGGACTGGCCATATTATTCCCTGGAGATCTGAGGATGTGGTATATTATTTCCTTACACAACCTTCATTGAAGCTATTAAAAGAAAATCAGCTTGAGTAGGAGTCGTGGCAGACAGGATGAAGGGTTTCAGTCGTCATACTAGGCAAAATTCATTTTGGTTGTAAATGCTTTGCTGCTTTTGGATACTCTTACGTGTCCATGATGAGATAATGAGAGGAAAAGACTTGAGTTGGTCTAGATTCAGAACTAGGATAAACAGGTCTCTGCCATTACATATTTTTATATGTAAGTTTTTATATGCAGTTTTCCTTGATCTCTGCACATAGTAGGATCTTAATAAATATTTTGCCATAGTAGATTTCCAACTAGGGATACTTAATAACGATGCTGTGGTGTGATTTTTTGGTTTGTCTTTGATTTTTAGCTTCAACTCTGATGACTCTCATTGGCTCTGACCCAGTAGCCCAATGAATATGTTATCTCTTGGTTGTTCTCTGATTGAAATTTAACTCCCTATAATAGTCATGAAAGCAGAGTCATCTGGAGGATGAAATACAGTCCTTTTTCATGCCGTGGGGGTTGATGGCAGCAAGATCTCACTGGCTGTCTTCCATGCCTAGAACTCTCTTTCTTCTCACCTTCTCTGCTTGGCTTCCCTGGCTTACTTTCCAGTCTCAGCTAAAGTCCCTCCTTTAACAGGAAGCTGTTCCTAATATTCCTTAATTTTAATGCCTTTCCTTTGAGACTATATCCAACTTATCCAGTATAGATCTCTTTTTTTAATACCGAGTTGCTTCCATTAGACTGTGAATCCACTTCCATCTGTATGTTCAGGTATTATCAGCCTCTTTCTGTTCTCATCTTCCTTATTTCCTTTGAATTTTTTTTCCTTACTGCCCTGCATCTTGATAGTATCAGAACTGAGAGTAGGCAAGGTCCATGGTACAAGTCAAGTCTTCTTTCCCCAGAGAAGAAGGATAAGGGGGAAATTCCAAATCAGATGACATTTGGAAACGTGGGACAATCCTCATACTAAGAGATAAATAGATTGGTTGATTAGCTGAAAAGACTCAGAGATAGATGGCAATGTCATAAATTGACACAGGGTCAAATCCAGAGATTAATAAGATGTAAGCAAAGAGCCTATGAGAGATGAGGTTCAGGTTTCAAACAATAAGAATCCAGTGGCAGGAGACAAATGAGCTAAACAAGGAACATGAATGTTACTTGTTGCATTTAAAAGCTGCACAGGAGCATGCAAACTATCAACCTCATCCTTCTTGTCTAGCTTGCCAAAATTCCTGCCAACTGGGGGAATCTCCCCATGTCGTTGATACCTTCATTACCTCCATGTAAAACTTTTAATAGAGGACTTGCATATATCCTTGTGAGTTGAAGCCTCTCTGTGCAGTGTTCCCCTCTTCATTAAACTTTGGGGAATTTATAACTCACTTTATGGGTCCAAGTGGATCTGGCCAAAATGCCACTCACTAGGATGTCCCAGAAATCTTTCACTCTTGGACAAAGAGAAGCATTACATTAGGGATCAAAAGGCTTGAATTGTCTTCTCAGATTAGTCCATATGAGGGGTAGGATTAGATCTTAACTTAGTAACCTATTGCCCTCATTCTCCTGAACTCTCAGAGGCCTAAGAATATATTCTTTAGTACATTTTGTGCCCACCACCACCGTATTTTTTATATTCACAAAGAAACAAACTAGGAGGGAAATTTTTTATTCATTTTGTCAGTATTTGGGTTTTCATAAAACCCAGGAATAACATAAAAATCCCCTTAGGTGGTGATTTGAAAGTTTGTCCCTAAATTCATTGCCATAATTTCATCCCAGAAGAATTCAAAGGAACATGCATGCATTCACAAATATATTTTTGTAAATAATTCCTAAAATGGGGAGGAGGACAGCAGACTAGGTGAGGCCCAAGACTTTTTTTAACCTTTCAATTTATGGTCCTTCTTGCATATTTTATTCAAATTGACTAATTTGGGGTTGAAAAAAATGCCCCTAATATGGTGCCTCTTGAGAATACGCAACATTTTTTTATTCTCTGAAACTCTGACAGATTTCCTCATTCTGCCCTTCTATGAAAAACACCAGGGTGTATATAAGAAATGTGATTAAACACTGACAGAATTTCTTTTACATTTTAATTCATATTTTGAAGGTTGTCTGTCAACCTAATTTTTTTCAGAGAAAATCCCTTCAAAAGATCTATTTTTCTTTTTTTTTTTTAAACCCTTAACTTCTGTGTATTGGCTCCTAGGTGGAAGAGTGGTAAGGGTGGGCAATGGGGGTCAAGTGACTTGCCCAGGGTCATACATCTGGGAAGTGTCTGAGGCCAGATTTGAACCCAGGACCTCCCGTCTCTAGGCCTGGCTCTCAATCCACTGAGCTACCCAGCTGCCCCCGAGATCTATTTTTTTATAACAATTTCTGGGGCAGCTTTGTGGTTGTAAACTTCTGTGTACATCATGAGCTGCTCAGCATAGAATCCTTTCTATGTTCCAGAATCCTTAGAGAACTAACCTCCAGAACCAGGTTCCATTTCCTGTTCCTTGTAGCTCTTAGATTTCCCATCCTGGCTGGCCCCTTTCTAGTGTGGCTTGGTCTTCGGGGGCAGATTACACACAAAGATATCTTGGCAGCAATTTGAAATGTACCAGGAAATGACTTAATAGAGTATAGACTCTTAAGTCTCAGCATTCTGGTCCTCCTAGGGGATGAGCAAAAAAGCTGTGACTTGACAGCAGCTAGATCTCTTCATATTTATCTCTCCCTCCCAAACAAAAGCATTGTGGGAAGCCTATTCATAAGGTTTAGACTAAACTTAGTGTCCCCAGACTCTTACTGCCAAAGCAGCAAGAAGAATTGAAATAAGAAAATTTTGCAGTTCAGTCATGACCTTCCAAGTCTGATTCCTCTAGGAGTGTATTTAGTCTTACTAACCACGGAGAGGAGTTGGAGCAAGGAGATAGTTTTATTTCTATTGCTTCTCCGGCACTGATCCTGAGGGACGGTCTCAATGATCTAATAGGTCTTTTCCATCCCTAATATCTATAATTTTGGCTGTTCTGTGGCAGCTTCTTATTGCTTTAAATAAACCATCTTAATTCAAAAAACATTTCTGGAACTGACCTGCATGATATATGTAAAGAAGTGTCTGTCCCTTCAAAGCACCAACAGGGAGTCTATGTAAGAATGAGAGAAAGAAGCAAGGGAAACAGAAGGTAGTAGTGGGTGGGAATGGAGAAGGAGGTTGGGGAAACAACTCAGAGTACTACATATTTTATTTTATTGCCAGAGCTTAAACCTCTTTAAATCATTTTTGTTCAAATTTCATTCTGGGCATGCATACATGAATTTTTGCATTCTGGTAATCTTGCTTCTTGGAAGCCACTCCTTGTTAAATGATGTTAGTTTTCAGCAGATTTTAGTCATCGTCTCTCCCCAGTTCTTGGCCTCTCCTACACTCCCCACCTCTGGATGTCTGAAGAGGGATTGGAATATGTTAAGTTGCTCCATATTTCAACCAGTGGTGGTCCTCAGGCCAGGTGTGTTGGGGGACTTATGCTAGAAATAGATAACAACTGTCTTCTCCCACAGCTGAGCAAATTGCTAACACTATGAATTAGCTGCTCTAAAGGCATAAACATATGCTCTCCATCATTATGTGTCAGGTCTTCCATCTGGTAAATATGGTAGCCATCTTTTATTATTCCATGGCTAGGGACTTTCATTTCCTCATAATCCTTCTATAAACTCTGTTTCCTGTAACATCTCTTTTGTCTGTTTCTGTACTCTTTGCAACTAGTTTTCTAGGCAAGAAGATGAAAGTTTGTGTATGTATGTGTGTGTCTATGTATGTGTGTGTCCCTATGTTCATCTATCTTCATGTTTGCCTTCTAAGCAGATTCTATAGGATCACTAAGCTTTTTTTTTTTATTCTGAGCCCAAATCCAGCTGTGTCCCACCATTGGCAAGTTCGACCAGAGCAATGGCCATAGTCAACTTGATTCATAACCATCCGTCATTAGAATCACATAACAGGAACTCACAGGCAAAGATTATGAAACTTGCTGCCAGAGCTTTTAAGTCAGAATTTTTTCATATGAGGAAAAAAAAAAACAGTTGGAGATTGGGGAACATATCACTGCAACATTGAAGACTATTTAAGTACACTGTGAGAGAGAGTGTTCTGTCCCCTATTCCCACCCCCCAAGATTCTGGTCCTTGCCATCATGTAGTTTGAAGAGGAAGGTGGGACCCAGCAGAGAGGTGTCATTTAGATGGATTCTGGAAGTAGCATCCCAGGAGTGGATGTACCATATGTAGATACAACCTGGTAGAGAACCTTGATGCAGAAAGCTGAGGAGCCTTTCATGAAGAAGTGTGCCCTCCCTGCTTACTGATGTCACCCTGAGACACCTCTCTCTTCAACCACGTGCTAGTTACATTTCAGCTTATCACAGGTTAAGTTGATCCTATGAGCATGAGGCTTGTTGAACTGAGTCTTTTCCTGGGGCTACTAATATTACAATCTTCGTTCTGGGTCTTTGCTGCCACACTCCCAGGTCATAGCCCAAACATATGTAATAAGACCACATCTTTGTAGCCCACATTTCCAGTTACTAGCTAATGTTTTGAGCTTTGAACCCTGAAAAGTAAAATAAACCCAGATTAAGTCATACTCAACCGGTCACTTTTGTATGGAGGGTTCTTGGTTTATTACCACTAGAATCTGGGCTCTATTATCAGTTGAATTGAGATTTAAGTTTAAAAAATATATAAAATGTTGAGTCTGCAGTTGTTTGTCACTTTTTCATGGGACACCCACTCCTGCCAAAGTTCATCTTTTTAATATCACTGTTCTCTTGATCATACCATATGACTGCAAATCATGGAATAGCACAATCTAAGATTTAAAATGTTGATGACCTAAAGGGCAATCGAAAAACACATGGGGATTACAGGTAGGTTGCAGCACATAAACCATTGATGACTTACATGCATTCAGTGGTGTTAAAGACATCATGAAAGACTATCTGACTGGAAAAGAAGTTGGGCCCAGTCCTAAAGTGAGAACAAGGAATAGCAGATGGACAACCTAGATGATGGACCAGTATTTGTGGCATCTTTAAAGACTCCGGGAAAAGTCTCCAGCACTCTGGGCAGATCCTTTATAAAAGATTTATGAGAAAATTTGGACAAGAAATGCATAAGATGAAGGGCATGTTTAGGTTAGGATTCCTACCCACAGTGTTCAGGTCATAAATTCAGCAAAGAAAATTAAGTTTGTCAGGGCCAAGAGGTCATCAGTGCAGAGAGAGAAAGAACTGGAAGAATCACTTCAAAAAGTCAAAACCTGACTTTTTTAATAAGCACATCTGCTGTGGCAGCAATAATTGATCATTCATTTTTCAAACTTAGAGATTATTAAGTGAGAGACCCACAATTTACAACTTAATCTGAATTTGTTGGTATTGGTCCTATAAATATTATAATTGTTTGAATGCTATTGTTTCCAGTTCCAAGATTCCAAATATTCAAATAAGCACTTTCTTCAGCCCTGAGAACTCAGACGTCCTTCAGGACGATTGATCACTCCTGTTTCTAAAGATAAGCCATAGGAAAACATGCAGACACAACAAGTAGGTATTAGTGAAAACTTTAGTCTTGAGTACTTTCAGTTGTATGGGCATAGAATCAGGAAGACTCATCTTCATTAGTTCAAATCTGCCCTCAGTCACTTAGTAGCTGTGACACTAGGCAAGTCACTTCATCCTGTTTATCTCAATTTCCTCATCTGTAAAATGAGCTGGAGAAGGAAATGGCAAACCACTCCAGAATCTTTGCCAAGAAAGCTCCAAATGGACTCAAAGAGTCAGACATGACTGAAAACACCTGAACAGCAACAACTTCTAATAATAATAATGATAGACCTAAAGTATAAGTACTTCATTACACTTCAAGGATACATACTTTGGTCACTGTTAGTATTCTTTCCCTCAATCAAGATGTGATCCATCTGTGATATAGTAGAGGATCATTAAGAGTTACTATAGCCCCACACACACACCAAAAAAGCACCATCACTTCATTGTCAGCCCATTGATGAGATTCCCTAGGCTCTACTAGGCTTATTCTTAGATAACCGTAATGCTTTTAAGCCTTTCTAGCACTGGAAAAGTCCCTAACCTTGTGCTCTGCCTCCAAGAACCCAGAGCCAGCTGTCTCCTTACCAAAGGCAGGAGGGTAGGACTTTTGTAAAAGCGAGTAAAGAAGACAATAAAAGGAGAGACCACTAAAGAAAAGAGATATGCAAGGAGATCCATACAACAGAAGGAGATTAGGAGGAAGAAAGAGAAAAGAGAACTTTGGAAGGGACATGCTAATACTACCATGTGTCAGTAGGGGCACTGAGTGCATTGGTGGTCAGCCTCTGGTTTTAATTTATCCTGATATACCAAAGAACCCAAATTCCCCAAGCATAGGTGGATAAGGAAGTTCTACCTTCCATATTTCTTTTTAAGCACTTTATCTTTGGCTGAGGAAAAGAATAGTTCTCTTTCATTTGGTGGCTTATGTTTCCACCAATTCCAACCCTTTTCTCAGCAATGCATCAATCAACATGCATTATACTTTTTATTTCACTTTATTTTTTTCTGGGTTTTTTCTGTTTTTTTCCTTTTGCAATATGGCTAATATGGAAATATGTTTTGCATGATTCACTTGTATAATCAATATCATACTGCTTGCCTTCTCAAGGGGTAGGGGGACTGGCAGGAGAGGGAGAGAATTTGGAACTCAAAATTTTAAAAATAAATATTTTTAAATTTTTACATGTATTTTGGAGATATTTAATGAAATAAATTAAATATATATTTTAAAAAACAACAAGCATTAATGAAGGACCTGCTATGTGCCAGGCACTATGCTAAGTGCTAGAGATATAAGTATAAAAAAAAATAACAATCTTTAGTCACAAGGAGCTAACATTCTAATATGGATGGGGGCCAACAAAGACATATAAGTATGTATAGCATACATAAAGAGAATAAGCACAAAATACATTAAATATAAGGCAGGGAGGGGTTCCTTGTAGTTGTAGTTATTACTAGAACCATATGGATATGTATATTTGTATTAGTGATTACATCATTAGGAGCCTCAGAAGGAGAAGATAATTCTGAAGAGCGATCAACCAGTTGCTGTTGACACATTATGTTTAAGCTTACCTTTTGTTGTAAAATTGATTAAATACATACATTAGATGCAGATCCCAGTGCTAACTTATAAGCCTGCTATGGCCTTTACTAAAGGAACCTGCAAAGAAACTAAGATGAGTAGCTCAAACTGTTGATCACAAAAGAAAAAAAAGGCTGGAGGATTACTTGGGAGAGGAGGTAAGAACTTCTCTTATTATGATTGACAAAAAGCCTAGTGCTAGGAAAATCCATAATTGAAAAGAACATTCCTAGTGTTTTGTTCAGGAAACATTTACATGATAAAGTTCTCTCCCCTCCATCTTTCTGTCTCTCTGTCTTTCTGTCCCTCCCTCCCTCCCTCTTTCTGTCTTTGTCTCTTTCCCTCCCTCTTTCTCTCTCCCTCTCTTTCTCTCCACCCTGTCACACACAGAATTGTTGTCTCATTTCTCCAATAAACTATATTATTTCAACAAATGTGTTCAGAGGCACAAAACTCCTTCTCCCCTCCATGCACTATCGGGTGGGATCTGCCATCCCTAAACTAGCTCTTTGTCAGAAGACTTATACTAATAATATAGTCTTATACTAATACCTGTCTGGTCCCATGAGAGTAAAGCAGCTCCTTCTGTGCTCTGGGAGGGAGCAACAAAAGAATTCTAAGCATATTTCAGTAATTTGTTACTCCCAAGTCTGTGCGAAAATGTTTCTATCTAGGCACATGGCAGCTCCCCTCTTCTGAGTCAAGTAGCAATAGGTAATGTCTAAACATGAGTTTGACTGTTATTTTCTCAATCTCTGTGCTCCTTTAGTAAATATTTATGTAACGGCTAATCTAAGTTGTTACAACCAATCACTGCTGATTTCCTTTAACTCCCAGGGATTTTGATTGTGACCAGACTGTAGTCCCAGGTCATTTACAGAAACTCCAAAATAATCTTCCCCTCAGGAAAGACAGTAGCATTTTATGCCTGGCAAAATGACTGTATTAGCAATTGGAAAAGTATATGGTAGCTAGTCTGTTCCCCAAAATAAATGCAAGGAACAAAGCATTAGGTTCTCATTGTGGCACTAGGTAGAGCTCCAGTTTCCACAGCACTGCCCTGATTTATGCCTGGGATTCAGTCTGGTCGTTAATGTCAATTACCAAGAACAAGACACATTTATGTGATTTCTAGGGCTCTGTTTTTAAGCACACAGAAGCCAAGAAATTAAGAGCTACTGTACTCTAGCTTTGACATTGAGGGTCATTCTTTATTGTTCTCAGTTACCTCCTCTTTCCATCCTCCTGCTAAGAAAAAGAAATGGCTGAAAAGTCTCACATCTTCAGAAAGTCCAGACTTCCCTTTCTTATTGTAAGAATCCTGCTCAGTTTCTCCCCAATGTACATCTCTGCCTTCACTATCACCTCCTTTCCCCCCAGTTCCTTCCTTCTAAAAGATTCCTTTGTTTCTCTTTTCTTTTCTTTGTGGCATACTTCATAGAGGGCCCTCACCACTCCCACCACACACCTGCGTGCTCGCGCTCTCTCTCTCTCTCTCTCTCTCTCTCTCTCTCTCTCTCTCTCTCTGTCTCTTATACAC